>NC_136059.1:1144716685-1144889185 GCF_964261635.1 Lissotriton helveticus | reverse complement strand
TAAAACTTCCAGCTAACTATAACAGGTGTGAAACCTATGGTTTTTTCAGTTAATTTAATAGGTTTTTTAAATGCTAATTCCTAACTATAACTGGTGTGAAACCTATGGTTTTTTCAGTGAATATATATATATATATATATATATATATATATATATTTATATATATATATATATATATGAAAAAATATCCTGCTGATCCAGCTCTCGATGCTGCACTCAAACCACAGGTACAGACCTCTCAGACGCCAACATTTTGTAGAATAAAGTGTTCTTTATTTTCTCCTCTCCACCAGCATGACGCGTTTCGTCTGTATTGCTACAGCCTTGATCACATGGCCACGAAATACCAATGGGAGTGCTTAAATACTGTGTTAATTACGATTGACACCAACCACATGATATATATATATATTCCTTTACGCTTTTCCACCAGACGTTGCTCCTCTTTACCACGGGTGCCTCTTTACGCGGCGGAGTGCGTTTACTTTTCCAAACACTCGGTCCCTACTCCCTGGACCGATTCTCAATAAAGGGCACTCAGAGTCGTTTAATGCAGTTTCAAAACGCCATATTTTTATTTCAGCACTGCAATTTTCTCAAGGTCAACAAACGTGTTTCAGCGTTGCCGCCTTCGTCAGTGTTAACCTGACTCAAAACACATCGTGATATATATATATATATATATATTCACTGAAAAAACCATAGGTTATAGACCATATATAGTTAGGAATTAGCATTTACAAAACCTTGAAAATTCACTGAAAAAACCATAGGTTATAGACCATATATAGTTAGGAATTAGCATTTAAAAAACCTTATTTTACTCACACAAAACCATTGAAATTCCATATATAGTTAGTTGCACTAACTATATATCGCGCACCCGCAATCCACTGCTGATGATGTCACATATTACATCATTCATGACATGGTCAGTGACATCACTGATGACATCACTGATGACATCTCAAATGACATCACTGATGACATCATCCAGTGACTGTGTGTTTCTGAAAAGTTTAAATTTTTTTTACATATTGAAGAATGAGTAGATGTAGAAGTGTCTGGATGAAGGATTTAGTAGGTGCGTGACTGACTGTATGAGTGAGTGATTAAATGTGTCTCACTGAGTGCATGGGTTAGTGACTAAACTGTCTTAATTTGTGCATCATTATGTCTGTTGTTCTGTAAACTGCTGCATGTGTTGGTCAGTAGCTATATGAGTAACTATATGGGTTATTGATTGATTGCCCAAGTATTTGTATGGGAGACTGAGTGTGTGTGTGGCTGGCTGGGAGGTGTGTGACTCTGTGCAGATCAATGTGTACTTGTATCAATGATTGTATAACAGAGTAAGTATGTGTTAGTATATGTTTCAAAATGTAAGGTGCTCTATGTTTAACTGTATAGATTAGAAAATGGAAGTGTGATTGATTATTTACAGGACTGACTAGGTGTGTGAGTAACTCCATGGATGAGTGACAGAGTGTGAGAGTCTGTATAGGTGTATGAGTGCATATGATAGTGTTGTAAAGATGAGTGATTGTATGTATGAATGATTGTATGGGTAAATGAGTGAATGTGTGTGTAAACATAGGAATCACTGAGTGCGTATGTAGTAACTAGTATTGGTGTGTCAATGGTTTCAAAAATTATACTCTGTATTTAACACTGGGTGTAACAGAGGTTATATTAAAGTGTGAGGAGATGCATTGTATTGTCACATGAATGATATCATCAGTGATGTGGTCATTGATGTCAAATGAGATGTCATCAGTGATGTCATCAGTGATGTCATTTGAGATGTCATCAGTGATGTCATTTGAGATGTTATCAGTGATGTCATTTGAGATGTCATCAGTGATGTCATCAGTGATGTCATTTGAGATGTCATCAGTGATGTCATCAGTGATGTCACTGACCATGTCATGAATGATGTAATATGTGACATCATCAGCAGTGGATTGCGGGTGCGCGATATATAGTTAGTGCAACTAACTATATATGGAATTTCAATGGTTTTGTGTGAGTAAAATAAGGTTTTTAAATGCTAATTCCTAACTATATATGGTCTATAACCTATGGTTTTTTCAGTGAATTTTCAAGGTTTTGTAAATGCTAATTCCTAACTATATATGGTCTATAACCTATGGTTTTTTCAGTGAATTTCAATGGTTTTTTAATAGCAAATATCATAAGCTGTCGAATGTCAAGTACGTGGTAAGTGAAAACATTTTCGTGTTTATGCACACTGATCTGCTTTGAATGGTGCCCCCCCCCCCTCATTTCTATTAGGAGTACTCTCTCTTTGCACATAGTGCAGGGTAGTTAACGCAGGCCTTTGCCCCCGTTGTAATACGTCGTGCCTGCTTCTCTCTCCATTTGATTGATTGTTATCCAAGTATTTACTGTTTTAGAATTGGTTCTCTTTGGTTCATTCTCTATTTACAAACAAACACAGAGTCGCAATACTCTGTTTAGTCTTTGCAGATAACGAAAAATCGTGTAAAAAAAAAAGAAAAGGAATCGAGCAAAATCAGTAGGCCACTAATGGGATCTCTTTTTGACCTCGCTAAAATAGCAACATTAGGAACAACCCCTCATGACAAATACAAAACTAGTGAGATGAACTGAACTCCACACAATGATGGCTGCAAAACAGCTCGGCTCCGCCACCCACCTCGCCCAAAATAACGATAAAGAGCGGCTGCCATGATTGGTTGCGGAATGGCCACGACGGAGCTACGAAATGGTGCTGCTCTCATGCTAACCCCAGCTTCAGTCTGAAACATCCAGAAACACTGTAGACTACCAATTCGATCAGTTCCGGTAGCGCCCCAATGTAACCCGGTAGAGAAGAACTAGCCCTCCCCTCTTTGACTGATGGTTCTTGTTGCCTGTCCCTTCTGTTGTCATTTAACAGAACTATTTAGCCTGCTGAAAGGGGTTGTGTTCCGACCGCTGGTTGGTGGAGACATTTTGACTATATTCTGGACCTGCGTTGTCGCGTAATGCGTCATATGACGCGCCGCGTTAGCGCATCCGGAAGTCATCCGGGGCGCGCAGCGCGTAACGTAAGCATAACAAGTCATGTGACTTGTTAATAAAACTTTTCGTTGGTTCATTTTACTTTTCTTATTCTAATGATGAAAGGCTTGGTCATATGACCTAAAAATTACGCTTTTTATTACTTCCGAACATTATTTTTTCTTAAATATATGTTATAATGTTCCAGGCTAACGTACTTTCCCGGAAAATTTACAACTGTCCTGCAAGTAAAATATATTCTTTTTTCGAGAAAAAGAGCGTTTCTTCGTCCCATGACGGAGCCGTTGAGCAAAAGAGGGTCGACCTGCTGTCTTAGTCGCTGATACGCCTGAATATGAGATTCATATCGATCACTTTATGTTGCAGGAGTAGAAAACACAACAGCCCTTGACCATTTATCTTTACTGCGTTCCTTCGTATTATACCTTTTACCCTTCATGTAATTGGTCTGCTTTATTTCACTTGCCTTTTAATGATTCTAAAACAGTGACTATTATTAAAAACTTTACCAATGTATATACTACTACCATGTTTTCTTTTAAAAACCTTTATTGTGAAAATTTCATTATACAAATACGAGCCTATAACCACGTGGGCCGGCCACGGAGCAAACTGTAATCGTATATGATGAGTAGACATTTACACTGTAGAGGAACGTAACGGGCGGGCCATTAGGTTGCAAGAACTAAGGTGTCTAACAGTTGCGGAATCGGTGGACGTACATTTTATAATTAAAATACGACAGGGCCAGTTACAATAAAATTATCTAGATATACATTTGCGGGCAAGTACCATGGGTGACGTTAATTCGAACTTTCAATAGTACAGTAATCAATAACACATCAGAACTTAATATCAATAGGGATGTCGAAATATTCAATCAATTCTCGTCCCCGCCCGCCATGTGCTTCAAAACTGCATACGTATCTCGTGATTTCAAGGTTCTGCAACCAGTACACAACAAGGAGTTACGAGTCCCATTTATTCCGGCGCCATTTTGGGCGAGGACGGGCAGGTCCAGGATATAGTCAAAATGTCTCTACCAACCATCGACTATGATGATGTTCATATGCTGTATTTATTAGAGTAACACTCATCTGTCCACATGAAATTAATTTGCCACAATCTAAACATGTCATTTTAATCTTTCCAAAGTTCTTCTAAATATTTGGGACCGTTTCCCTTGCCTCTGATGCTGTCAGTGCCACTTCTTTGATGAATGTACTAGCAGGTCAGGGGTTCTCCTCCAAATCTCTCTTTTATGCAGCACTATAATTAATTGGTGCCACCTCTCCATATGACGATGCATGGTATAGTTACCATAACTATATTTTTTTTCGGTTCCTCTGGAGAGTTCATCGTGGCAGATGAAGCGTGTAACGTACCGGGCATTTACCTTTTTTTGCATGTACAGGAAAGGAAAAAAAAATCGAGAGTCCGAGTTCTAAGGTGTCCCAGGGCCATTTTAGTGGACCAGGCCCAAATCCAAAGAACAGGCCGCCATTTTGAGAGTCCTGTTGCAGCCGCCTGTCGCTGTAGCATCAAGAGCAGCCGAAACTCAGCTGAATGGCAACTGAAACGGTAAAGGGGCGCCCCACTACAGCAGACGAGCCTCCACCTAGGAAGGCCCGTTCACCCCGCCTCCCCCCCCCCCTTCGGGCACCCCACGCCGTTATTCGGAGCAGTATTGTAGGATGGCCACACCAGTGCGGCAACTTGCTAGACATCACCTCGGTGGTAACCGAATCTCAACGCCTTGTGGTGTCTTCTATTCAGAAAACATTGTTATGCTGCCTTCGACCTATTCGCCGCAAGTGCGCACGCAACTCAGCTGCATAGCTTGCTAGACACCACCTCGGTGCTAACCGAATCTCAGCGCCTTGTGGTCTCTTCTATTCCAAAAATATTGTTGCGCTGCCTTTGGCCCCATTCGCACATCGGTCCGCTACTGACACCATCTCACAGGCCAACAGGGCGCCCCACGCCGACTTTTACCATTGTAGGATGGCCACACCAGTGCCACAACTTGCTAGACACCACCTCGGTGCCATCCGGATCTTGGCATCTCAGCGCCTTGTGGTGTCTTCTATTCAGAAAATATTCTTGCGCTACCTTTGCCCCATTCACAAATCGGTCCGCTACTGACGCCATCTCACAGGCTAATGGGGCGCCCCACGCCGAGTTTCAGCATTGTAGGATGACCACACCAGTACAGCAACTTGCTAGACATCACCTCGGTGCCATCTGGATCTCGGCGCCCCACTGCAGATGAAGTGCCTCTCAACTATGAAACCACCTCGGTGCCATCCGGATCTTGGCGCGTTGTGCTGCCTTCGGCCTATTCGCACATCGGTCCGCTACTGACGCCATCTCACAGGCTAATGGGGCGCCCCACGCCGAGTTTCAGCATTGTAGGATGACCACACCAGTACAGCAACTTGCTAGACATCACCTCGGTGCCATCCGGATCTCGGCGCCCCACTGCAGATGAAGTGCCTCTCAACTATGAAACCACCACGGTGACATCCGGATCTTGCCGCCTTGTGCTGGTTCCGGCCTATTCACACATCGGTCCGCTACTGACGCCATCTCACAGGCTAATGGGGCGCCCCACGCCGAGTTTCAGCATTGTAGGATGACCACACCAGTACAGCAACTTGCTAGACATCACCTCGGTGCCATCCGGATCTTGGCATCTCAACGCCTAGTGGTATCTTCCATACAGAAAATATTGTTGCGCTGCCTTTGGCCCCATTCGCACATCGGTCCGCAACTGACACCATCTCACAGGCCAACAGGGCGCCCCACGCCGACTTTTACCATTGTAGGATGGCCACACCAGTACAGCAACTTGCTAGACATCACCTCGGTGCCATCCGGATCTTGGCATCTCAGCGCCTTGTGGTGTCAGTCAGAAAATGTTGTTGCGCTGCCTTTGGCCCCATTCGCACATCAGTCCGCTACTGACACCATCTCACAGGCCAACAGAGCGCCCCACGACGACTTTTACCATTGTAGGATGGCCACACCAGTGCCACAACTTGCTAGACACCACCTCGGTGCCATCCGGATCTTGGCATCTCAGCGCCTTGTGGTGTCTTCTATTCCGAAAATATTGTTGCGCTGCCTTTGGCCCCATTCGCACATCGGTCCGCTACTGACGCCATCTCACAGGCCAACGGGGCGCCCCACGCCGACTTTCAACATTGTAGGATGGCCACACCAGTGCGGCAACTTACTAGACACCACCTCGGTGCCATCCGGATCTTGGCGCGTTGTGCTGCCTTCGGCCTATTCGCACATCGGTCCGCTACTGATGCAAACTCACAGGCCAACGGGGCGCCCCACGCCGACTTTCAGCATTGTAGGATGGCCACACCAGTGCTGCAACTTGCTGGACACCACCTCGGTGCCATCCGGATCTTGGCGCGTTGTGTTGCCTTCGGCCTATTCGCACATCGGTCCGCTACTGACGCCGCCTCACGTGCCAACGTATTTTCTCCGCATTTTATACCCTATGCCGCATAACAGGTCATGTGACTTGTTTATAAAACTTTTCATTGGTTCATTTTACTTTTGGTTTCCTAATGATGGAAGGCTTGATCATATGACCTAAAAACAACACTTTTCATTGGATGAAAACTTTTTTTTTTCCCCAAACGATGAAAGCCCCACCTTGTTTCTGGATGTTTCAGACTGAAGCTGGCGTCAGCATGAGAGCACCACCATCTCGTAGCTCCGTCGTGGTCATTCCGCGAGCAATCATGGCAGCCGCTCCCCACCAGAAGCCTACAGGAGTCGGGGGCCCCCAAAACTTTTGATGAATCCTCAAGGCGGAGGGGACGCTTTCGAGAATGGGGTCCAAGACCTAGCAGACAAGCGTCCGATTTCCAAGGTGTCCCAGGGCCATTTCAGTGGACCAGGCCCAAAAAGGAAACAGCCTGCCGCCATTTTGAGAGTCCTGTGACAGCCGCCTATCGCTGCACCGCAAGAGTGGCCGCAACTCAGCTGAATTGCGGCTTTTGACACAGTGGACCAAAAACGGACGGAATGGCAACTGAAACGGTAAAGGGGCGCCCCACTACAACAGATGAGACTCCACCTGGAGAGGCCCGTTCACGCCGCCTCCCCCGGGGAGCCCCACGCCGTTATTCGGAGCAGCATTGTAGGATACCAAAACCAGTGCGGCAACGTACGGGACATCACCTTGGTGCCATCGTTCTGCTGCCTTGGAACTATTCGCACAACAGTTTGCTACTGATGACCCACCCCCCGCGACGCCCCACGCCAGAAATCTGGACGTTGTGCTGCGTTGGGACTATTCGCACAGCCGACCGCTACTTCGTTGTTTTTCCCTAAAAATGTTTATATGTTATTACTGTTTTTGTTTTCTTGTATATATTTATAAGTTATTAAAGTTTTATAATCTTACTACTTTGTCGGAGTGCTATATATTTTTAATGTGACACATAATTGTAAAAACTTTGATGTACAAAGAGTCATCCCTGGAATCTTCCGCTTCAGGCTTGGTCCCCTCCCCAATCACAATACAGGATGGTTTTCAGATAATAGGAACGCGTCTGCTGTGACGGATCTCATCGAGTGTGGGCCTTGATCTACTATAACTCCTTTGAAGAGGGGTGATTCTTTACAGCTGGGGCCATAAACTACATCTGCAGGGCTAGCTGATACCCTGGGACCGGCCTGGACAATCGGACACAGAGGAAAAGGAGTGTCAGAGGGTGCGGTAGTGAATAGGGCGAAAGGGAGGTGTCGGGCGGGCACAGGGTGTGATTCTCAGGGAAGAGCAGCGCAGATGGGGGGAGATTTATTACCCATGCATAAGACAGAGAGCGGGGGTGACCACTGCCTGGGGGAGATGCTTGCGAGGGTGGGGAGCCATGCTAAGGATCGACAGCGTGCACAGAGTGGGTCTGGTCAAGGCATCTAAAATGGCTGCCGTGCACGACAAAAGTGTGGCATTTTAAAAAAGGCAAGATGGCGCAGACAATGTTTTTCAACACTTCCTGATTTCCTTCGAATCGAACGTTAACAGACGTTGGGGCATATTACCAAAGTTAAGCGATATTTATCCCTAACGATGCTTAGCAACGATTTTTTTACCGCTAAGCATCGTCAGAAATGATCGCAGATAAACCTTGCTATTATCAAGGTTTATCGCAAATACGATAAAAAACGACCGCAATGCATTAATATCGCTGAAAACTCAGCGATATTCATGCATTACCGAACTAATGCTCTTAGCCATGTTATCCACCTCCCATTGGATAACATGGCTAAGAACTGCTCAGGGCAGGTGCTAGCTTTTGGAGATATTCGCGCTTATCGCGAATATTTCCAAAAGTTGATAATAGGAGATAGCGATGTTAGCGACTGTTTCCAGTCGCTAACATCTTGGCATGCCCACTTTGCATGTCATTAGTGATAAATATCACTCACATGCAAAGTGGGGCCCAAGATGGTCGCTATCTCCTACTAGCCGTCGCTAACTGGTGTTAGCAACAGCTAGGTAATACAGATATAATTTTATCTCCGCGAAGCGGAGCGCTGTTACAGATATATATCTTGTTTTTGAACGTTAATTTCTCAAAATCCACTGAAGCACATATATTGAGACCTAGCAAAGGCACATCGAGCTACCAGTCCCTACAATTTTGCCAAGTTTCGTGCAAATCCATTCAGCCGTTCGATTATTATTATTATTATTTTTTTTGCCCCGCGGGGCCCTTTTAAAACCTCCACATCAAACCTAAGAGGTCAAGGAGGATCTACTATGCCCCCTTATGGTCATTTGCCCCTTCGCTTTGGCCTCCTCTTGTCTCTCGATCCTACCGAGAGACAAGATGGCGGCCGCTACGGACTGTTTGCAATGTTTACAGACGCCGGAGAACCAATCAGCTTCGCAAACCTCCGTTACGCGAAGCGGAGCGCTGTTACAGATATATATCTTTTTTTGAACGTTAATTTCTCAAAATCCACTGGAGCACATATATTGAGACCTAGCAAAGGCACATCGGGCTACCAGTCCCTAATATTTTACCAAGTTTCGTGCAAATCCATTCAGCCGTTCGATTATTATTATTTTTTTATTTTTTTGCCCCGCGGGGCCCTTTTAAAACCTCCACATCAAACCTAGGGGGTCAGCGAGGATCTACTATGCTCCCTTATGGTCATTTGCCCCTTCGCTTTGGCCTCCTCTTGTCTCTCGATCCTACCGAGAGACAAGATGGCGGCCGCTACGGACTGTTTGGAATGTTCACAGACGCCGGAGAACCAATCAGCTTCGCTTCACAAAGCTCCGTACCGCGAAAAGTCCGCGAACCGGAGCGCTGCCCGGTCCGCTGTTACAGATATATATCTTTTTTTGAACGTTAATTTCTCAAAATCCACTGGAGCACATATATTGAGACCTAGCAAAGGCACATTGGGCTACCAGTCCCTACAATTTTGCCAAGTTTCGTGCAAATCCATTCAGCCGTTCGGGCTAAAAGTGAGGCCAACCGCCCTATGGAAAACTCAATGTTAAAAACACGTTTTGGGACCCCCCTTTTTTCTCGGCCCCCCCTTGACGAACCCCCCCCAAAATTTCAAGGGCTGCTCAGAAACAAAATGTGCCATTTTCCTGAAAATTTCAGCCAATTCCGTCCACAAACGCCAAAGTTATTAGACATAGAATTTTCAAAAATCCCATAGAGAAAAAATCCTAACTATATATACCTACTGGCGACCGCCAGTAGGTAATATATATATATATATATATCTTTTGGAAATAGGGCGTATTACGTTGTGGGGTTGTGCGACCTCACCCTGTAATACACTTACCAAACCCTTTATGACCAGTAGGTTTGGTTTGTTATGCCTTAATCTCAACCCTGGTTACCTGTTGCTCTGAGCAGCAACACTTACACAAAGGAATAGGTTTAAAGGATTTAAACAGCACCACAACAATTGAGGAAGAAATCAATGAGACACTCGAGAAATCCAATACCCATCTATTAAAATATACAGTTTTTAAATGTATTTTTAGACACCCCAATAAAAAAGATACATCAAGGGTTCCAGAGATATGGACTTTACAAGTTATAGTAAATCAAAGCATGCCACTAAACCGTGAACAAGCTTGGGTAAATTCAACTAATTTGAAACAGAGAAATTTTTGCAGCAACAAGTTGGTCTAGATTTATTGTGGTCATTTGGAGTTACTTTAGACAACTAACTCTGGTAGGGAGAAAGTCATGGGGGGCAGCGAAGCCCACAGAAATGGTTACCTTCACAGAAGAAGTAGTCTCCTGGCAGTTCCAAGCGCTTTATCATCTTTGTGATGGATTCCTATGAAAGGGATCCTGATACAAGGGGTGAAGGATGCTGAGGATGCTCAAGGTTGCTGTGGATGCAATGCGGTCGACAGGGCTAACTCTGTTACTACTCCTAGGTCCACAAAGGGGGTGAGGCGGTCCTGGTCACAGGGCCGATGTCCCTAAAAGTCCTCACAGTGCTAGTAGAAGTCCAGTCGCCACTGGGCTTTGGGTTGCCCGGTATCGCGGTCAAAGCCAGATAATTTCCTAGGCACTAATTCTCTAATGGGCTCAGGCAACTCAAGTGTAACTGTGAGCATTGTGTCTTGTTCTATGGGGCTGCATGCTGGCAGTTGGCAGAAGTATGAAGATCCTGGGCAACTAACTTGCCCCAGCAGGCTTCCCAGCTATTATGGCTCTATGCTGTCAATAGGAGACAAGCCAACCACCCTTAAAGTATCTTTGCTTTGGCTGGGCTCTGGAGACTACTTTTTCATAAGCACGACACAGCAGACACAGTCCGTCGTCTTTGCTAGCCATCAGGTTCAGCAGGTGCAGTCGACACTGGTGCATCCTCTCTTTGCCGGTTCCACAGTGCAGCAGGGCAGTCCTTCTTCAGTACTTCCTCCAGTCCAGACGACATCTGAGTTGTGGGTACCACGGGTGGCCTATTTATGCTCAGAAAGGGCCCTCAGGGTACACGTGGTTAGTAGCCAATCCACTACCAGGTTCCTTCCCTCCTAATGACCACTTCCTGGCATCTGGTTAGCCCAAGATGCACCGTTCTGCCTACTCCCAACATGGCAGACCTCTTGTTTAGCTTCCAGAGCTCCCTAGCCCAACCCAGAAGTTTATGCATATATATAATATAGTTCCCATATTTGTTTATATATGTTTTTTTGGATATAAGCAAAATGTAGAGTGGAGTAGAGTAGCCTAGAGTGAAGTGGCATGGAGTGCAGTGGCGTAGAGTGTTGCAGAGTGGAGTATAGTGGAGTAGTGTGCAGTGGTGCAGAGTAGTCTGGCATAAGGTCAAGTGGCATAGAGTGCATTGGCTATGAGTAAAGTGGTGTAGAGTGCATAGTGTAAAGTGTAATGATGTAGAATGCCATGACTTAGAGGGGTGAAGAGTAGAGTGGCTTAAAGTAAGGTGGTGCAACATAAATTGCAGTGGTGTAGAGTGCAGTAGCGTAGTGTAGAGTGGCATAGATTGGAGGGCATTGGATGGAGTGGTGTTGAGTAGATTGTTTTAGAGGAGATTGGCATAGAGATCAGTGGCATAAAGTGCAGTATTGCATGGTAGAGTTTTGTAGAGTGCAGTGGTACTGAGTGTTATAGAGTGCAGTGATGTAGAGTAGAGTGACCTAGAGTGCATTAGTATAGAGTGCAGTGGTTTAGAGTAGAGTGGCATAGAGTAGAGTGGCGGAGAGAATAGTGGCATAGAGTACAGTGGTGCAGAGTAGAATAGAGTGGGGTAGAGTGAATTGAAGTAGAATGCAATGGTGTAGAGTAAAGTGGCGTAGAGTGCAGTGGTGGAAAGTTCATTGAAATAAAGTAGAGTATTTCAGAGTAGAGTGCAGTGGCAATTGAGTGCATTGTTTTTGAGTCAAGTGACTTAGAGTGCAGTTGCATAGAGTGCATTGGTTTTGACTAAAATGGCATAGAGTGCAGTGGTGTTAATTGTAGAGGCGCAGACTGGTGCAGAGTGCAGTGACGCAGTATGGAGTGGCACAGAGTGGAGTGGCTTAGGGTGGAGTGGCACAGCATAGATTGCAGTGGCACGGAATGAAGTGGCGCAGAGTGGAACTGCACAGAGAAGAGTAACGCTGAGTGCAGTGTCGTAGAGTAGATTGTTTTCAGAGTAGAGTGAAGTGGTTTTGAGTGGAGTGGTGCACGAAAGAGTGCAGCAGCATAAAGTAGAGTGGCATAGAGTAGAATGGTGTAGAGTTTAATGGCACCTAGTGCATTGTTGTAGAGGGGTTAAAGTACAGTGGCATAGAGTGTAGTGGTGCAGAGTAGTGTGAGGTAGAGTTCAGTGGCGGAGAGTGCTGTGTTGTAGAGTGGAGTGTCATAGAGTGCAGTGGTGTAGAGTGATGCAGAATGTAGTGAGGTAGAGTGCAGTGGCATGGAGTAGAGTGGGATAGAGTAGAATAGAGTGAAATAGAGTGCAATGGTGTAGAGTAGAGTGGCTTAGAGTGCAGTGGTGTACAGTACAATGGAGTAGTGCAGTGTTGAAGAGTACAGTGTAGTGGTGTAGAGTGCAGTATTGCAGAGTAGATTGGTGTAGAGTGCAGTGACATAGAGTGCATTGGTTTTGATGAAAGTGGTACAGAGTGCATTGGCATAAAGAACAGTGTCATAGAGTTTAGCATTTTAAAATACAGTAGTGTAGAGTGCAGAGTAGAGTGGTACAGAGTAGGTAGAGTGGCCTAAAGTGGAGTAGTGCAGTGTAGATTGCAGTGGCATAGAGTGAAGTGGCATGAAGTGGAGTGGTGCAGAGTGGAGTAGGGTGGCATAGAGTGCAGTGTTCTTAAGGTAGATTTTTTAAGAGTAGAGTTAAGTGGTGTAGAATGGAATGGTTCAGGCTGGAGTGGAGTAGAGCAGGATAGAGTGCAGTAGTGTGGAGTGGCAGTTAGAGTGCAGTAGTGTGGAGTAGAGTGTTGTAGAGTGCTGAGCCACAGGATGCAGGGGTGCATAGTAGATTAGGGTGGCTTAGAGTGCAGTTGTGGAGTGTGCTGTGGCATAGAGGAGTGAAGTGATGAAGAGTAGAGTGGTGTAGAGTGTAGTGGCATACAGTACGTTTTTGTAGAGTGGAGTGCGTGGAGTAGAGTGGGGCAGAGGACAGTGCAGTGGCATAGAGTTTAGTGGTGCAGAGAAGAGTGGCATAGAGGTCAGTGACTGAGATTGAAATGTTGCTGAGCAGAGTGTCTTAAAGTGGATTGTTGTAACATAGAGGAGCGAGGAGTGCATTGGCTTTGAGTGCAGTGGGGTAGAGTAGAGTGGTGCAGAGTAGAATAGAGTGGTGTAGAGAGCAGTGGCATAGAATACAGTGGTACAGAGTAGAGTGGCGTAGAGTGCAATGATGTAGAGTGCAATGGTATAGAGTAGCATAGAGTGCAGTGGCATGGAGTAGAGTGTTGCAGAGTATAGTGGCTTAGAGTGCAGTGGCACAGAAAAGATTGGTGTAGTGTGCAGTGGCATAGGGTGCATTGACTTTAAGTAAAGTGGCGTAGACTGCGTTGGCATAGAGTGCAGTGGTTAGAGTTGAGAGGCATAGAGTGCAGTGGTGTAGAGTGGTGCAGAGTAGTGGTGATTGGCATAGAGTGGAGTGGTACACCGAAGATTGCAGTGGCATAGAGTGCAGTGGGGCATAATAGAGTGGCCCAGGGTGGAGGAGAGTGGCATTGAGGGCAGTTGCATAGAGTAGATTGTTTCAGAGAAGAGTGAAGTGCCATAGAGTGGGGTGGTGCATGGAACGTGGAGTGGTGCAGGGTATAATGCAGGGGCCTAGAGTTGCATAGAGTGCCGTGGCGTAGGGTAGAGTGCCGTAGAGTTCAGTGCCGTAAAGTGCAGTGGTGTAAAGTAGATTAGAGTGGCATAGAGTGGTTTGGTATAGAGTGCATTGGCACAGAGTCGAGTGGTACAGAGTGGAGTGGTGGAGAGTAGAGTGGAGTGGCTTAGACTGGAATGGTGTAGATTGCAGTGGCAAAGAGTGGAGTGGTGCAGAGTAGATTACAGTGTTGTAGACTGCATTAGCATTGAGTAGAGTGGTGCAGAGTAGAGAGGCGTAAAGCATAGAGTGCAGTGGTGTTGAATGGAGGGGTGCAGAGTAGAGTGCAGTGACGCACAGTAGATCGGCGTAGAGTGGAGTGGCATGGAGTGAAGGAGTGAGGTGGTTTAGAGTAGAATGCAGTGGAGAGGAATGCTGCAGAGTAGCATGAAATGGCGTGAAGTGGGTATGCATGGGTGGTAAAACAGTGCCATTACATACAAATTTTCAATTGAAATTAAATTTGCACAGACATACATTTTTACTGATAAAACTATAAAGCACACAAACTAAAATGTGTGTAAATGCCATCACTTAGCGTACTGATTTGTTTTGATTGTATCAAAATCTGTGTTTCCACTGCACGTCAGAAGTACCAAAAAATGTGTTTCCTCTGTGCTTTCCTAATTTGGATATATTCGGAAATAGTTGCAAGGTTCATTTTCAGACATTTAAATTGTATTGTGTGCTAGAAAAATATAACACCCTACAGCCTTGTTCCCACAAACCCCTAATATTCAGCATGATTGTCACATAAATCCCCTTACCTTGACGTCAGAGTAAGAAAAGTAAACACCAGCTCCCTCAGAAGACAGAGCCTGGCATTTGACCTCAGTCCCTGAGTGCACAGCAAATGTGACAAGATAAATACAAGACTGAAAAGCCTGTTTACAGAATGGAGCACTTATGGGAAAATACAAATGGCCCTTGTAAACTTGCTATCCTCCAGGGAAGGGACGGACTCAAGCTGGACAGCCTAAAACAAATAAAGCCAGCCAATAGAAAG
Organism: Lissotriton helveticus; assembly: GCF_964261635.1. NCBI lineage: Eukaryota > Metazoa > Chordata > Amphibia > Caudata > Salamandridae > Lissotriton > Lissotriton helveticus. The sequence goes on along the minus strand of NC_136059.1, from coordinate 1,144,874,265 downwards.
CAAGCAAATGTGAGTTACGAACCACAAATCCAATGGTAAGCTATGGGCGAAATGTAGGCCCAGGGCAGCTTACCCAAATGCTCCCAAGATGTCTTTAGCAAGGTTCTACCTAAAAAGGAACCAGAGGCAGTGCGCAAAATTGGTACCTCTATACCGCTCTGTGACATATATGTGACATATATGGGATAGATTCTCAGTAGATGCCAGTGGTGCCAGCCATGGACGCCTAGGTACCATGAACGTTTTCCGGATCTTCTCTAGTATCTGGGAAGAATAAAAAGGGGAAGATTCTGAACTCATATCAGTCAAATCAGATGAAGCTTTATTGGATTTTAGACATGCAAAATCACGAAACCAGTCACAGTTTAAAAACATTTCAAAAGCATTTCATGAATTACATATAAAACTCATAAAATGTTTCACTTGATAATAACCCTGTGCCTCATCAGTAAATTTTGTTGGAAATATTAATTTTGTAATATTGTACAATAAACACATTTTGTTATTGGCAAGCTGGCACCATTGTGGTGTCATTTCCTTGCTGTATATGCCGCTTGTGCAGAACATTGTATTTGAGATGCTTTGGTCTTTTATGGTAATAATTTATAATTTATTTTTCCAGCTATTAAAACGTGGCAGCCAGATAACTAAGTTGCAAAGCCAAATTGAAAAAGGAGAGGCTATCCGACAGAGTCTTGAATATGACTTGGCAGTTTCTAGAAAGGACGCCGTTGTTGAAAGATCTGTTTTAGAGGACATACTTGTGAATGCAAAAACAGAACAGAAAAATCTTAAAGGTGAATATAAGTAATGTTATCTTTACTATTTACCTATTGAATGGCGGTGTTAAGTGTTGTGCTGTGTATGTTAGTTTGGGAACTCCCATTAGACAATTTAAAATACTATGGCTATGAAAGACAAGTTAGGAAGAATGGCACTATTTAATATGTAAATTTGAAAAAGTACATGCCCTTGGGTACTTATTTAGCATTTTGTTTGTACTCCAGGCTTAAACAGTTTGTGCCATTGTGTCTTATGTTCTCGTTATTTATGCCAATTTAATCAGGGCAGAACTCCTAAAAAATTAAGTGGGGGACTAACCTGGTTAAGCTGTATGCAAGTGACATCATGGCGCGTGACATCACACATGGCATCACAGAAATGAACATCACAGGAAGTGGCATCACAAGTCATAACTTTACAGGAAGTGGCATCACAGGAAGTGACATCAGAGCTCCTCAGGGGTGAGGAGCGCGCTGTCTCGCTGTCCGCGGAGTCAACTGAGAGAGGAGATCCCGTTAGTAAGCGGGAGAAGCAGTATCTCCGCTGTCAATAGGATCAAAAACAAGAAGAGAGCCATGGCGCCCAAACAGAATACAGCGGCAAAAGCGGCAGCGGCCGCAAAGAGGAAAGCAGCAGCTGCTGAAGCCACAGCGGAGTCAGAGGATGGGGACAGTCGCCAGGCGAAGCAGACACCGCCGGTAAGGAAACCACAGCATTCAACCAAAGCTAAACCTGGAACTACCCGTATAACTGATATGTTTGCTAAAATAGGCAAAGACAAGCTCCTCAAAAACAGTACAATAGTTGTTGATAAAGGGCAAGAGCAGGAAGGAACTGTGGAGGATGGGGGAGGGTTCTTACCACCTATTCCCTCTGAAATAAGATCAAAGTCTCCCGGTAGCTCAGTGGGGACTAACGGAATTATTGATGGAATAATTGCCAACGGCATTGATAATGACAAAGACTCAATGAAGGAGTTTAAGGAGGATCAGGGAGGTGCTGGTGGTAGATTGGATGGGGCAGTGGAACAGAAAGATGTAATAGTCCAAGAGAATGCTGTGGATACTATGGCAGGCACGGTTAACACAGGGGAAAATCCTGGACAAGATAAACCAAGTGATAAAGATAAGGATAAGGATAAGGATAACCCCCCCAGCGAATGCTTCTTCTATGTTTTAGAAGGCGGTGAGTGGTCAGAGGATGACAGCTCAGTACAGGGAGGAAGTAACCTGGATACCGAAAGCGATCCGGAAATTGGTTTTGATCCCCATATATCCTCAGCTAGGCCTCCTGTTGGGGTTAAGACCCAAGAGCTTAGTTGGGACCACTCTTCAGACTCTCATTCTCAACTACTGTGTAGTCCACACGGAGAGGCAGCACAGATGACACTTTTAGAGGTGATACACAAGGAGATTCTGGCTCACAGAGAAGAGACCCGCCAGGACAGTCGTAAGGCACAATCAGCTGTCAGGAAAATGCAAGGGGCAATAAGGAAGCTGTCCAAAGTGTGTTAACCTTGGCGATCGAGTCACAGATCTAGAGGAAAGAGTGGTTTTGACGGAGGCGGAATCAACGGCAGCCATTACTAAGGATGATGCCCAAAGTGCCCAGATAACGGATATACAATGGAAGCTGGAAGATTTGGAGAACCGGCAAAGGCGGAACAATCTTCGGGTCCTAGGGGTAAAGGAGGGGGCGGAAGGGCTGGACATAAGAGCCTTCGTCATTAAGCTTTTCGAGAAAGCCTTTGTGGATCTCCCTGGCTGGAACTGGGCTGAGGAAATTCAGCGTGTTCACAGCACCCCGTTCAAACCAAAGAAGCATGCAAAGGAGACGGACAAGCCCAGAGCAATATTAATATATTTGGGCAATTTCTTATTAAGGCAAGCAATATCGGAAAAAGCTAGGCCAGACGCGAGGAAAATAGTTGGAGAGATCTCATTTTTCGTTAGGCCAGACTTTTGCCATATAACTGTTGAGAGACGGTGGAGATTGAGGCAGCTGATCCTTCCTTTTCAGGCTAAAAACATGCAGGCATATCTGATCAATCCAGCGCAATTAAAAATAATTAATGCTGGCAGAACACTGTACTTTATGTCAGAGGTGAAAGCCAAAGAATATTTGGACTCTCAAGGGGCAGCAGTATGATTGCTATAAAGTTAAGGTATCCGGATAGTCATAACATCTGAATAGACAGTTGGTCAACAGGGCAACAGGGTTAATACATTATCTCCCCTGCTACCTCTATTAGGCATCGTAGTTATATGAATTGTGGTGCGGTTATCCGGGATGGTTTTCCTAAGGCGTATAGTCTTTAAGTAACAGTTGTTTATTATTCAGGGCAGGCTTTCTGAATGTATTGTTTAAAAAATGTTCTCCATCGCTTCAATCGACTCTTCATCACGTGCACAGACTAGGTCTGAGCGCCTTAATCGAGTGGGTGTGTGGGTGGTGGGTGGTGGTGGTGGGGGGGTGGTGGATCGGGGGAGGGGGATGGGTGGGAGATTGGTGGGAAGGGAGGGGGTGGGGGGAGAGAGGGAAAAAGTGAAAAATGAGATGTATCGATATTTGAATAGTTTTTGTGTTAGCAAAAGAGTATCAGTAATTTTTGCTAAGGTATCAAGATTTAGTCAGACATATTTTCAGAAAAGACTTATATTAAATCATGGCACACATTAAGATCTGCTCCATCAATGTTTCGGGGTTAAATGATTGGAGGAAGCGTCAGAGAGTTAGTCACTTTGCAAGACACAACAACTTGGACATCCTTTGTTTGCAGGAGACACACTTGCCCTGGGCCAATAGGAATCTACTATATATCAGGGGCTATGAGATACTGGTTTGTTCTTCACAAACCTCAACAGTTAGAGGTGTGGCCATTTTAGCCAAACAAAATCTAGGTGGGGCGAAGAGAGCAAAGGCAGATAGCTCAGGAAGATGGGCAATAGTAGAGCTGACTTTGGGGTATACTTTGTGTACAGTCTATGGCTCAAACTTTGACGACCCGGAAGTCTTTGACATTCTGGAAGAAGAATTGGTAGACTGGCCAACTCCTATTGTATTCTGTGGGGATATGAATATTTCGGTGGAATGGACCTATATAGGATCTAAGCCAAAAGTATATAGAGCACTTGCCTCTCTCTTGAGATCACACAGACTTGAGGATGTATGGAATGTGAAACACCCTACAGATATGGGCTCTACCTATTTTTCTTTCCCGCATCAAAAATACTCCAAACTGGATTACTTCTTTATCTCCTCAGATAAGATGAGTAAAGTGAATATAACAAAAATGCCCAAATATATCTCTGATCACAATCCGCTGGTTCTAACATGTGTGGTAGAAAACGCAGGAAGGCGACAAACGAGATGGTCTTTCGAAAGAAAGCTTCTCGCAGACGATAGGTTTTTGAGTCACATAAGGCAATGGGCAAAAGAATTTTATGAGATGAACAGGTATAGTGCCTCTCGTAATACAGTTTGGGACACATTTAAGGCGGCTATAAGGGGGGAGACAATAAAGTGTTCGGCCAGATTGAGGAAGGAGGATAGGGAGAGAGTCGAAACTTTGATTAGAAACTTGGGCCTAGCAGAAACACAGCATATCAAAGATATAGGTCAGCGGATCGATGGGCAGGCAAGCTTAAATAGAATTAATACTATTAAAGCGGATCTCCAGGGGCTTGTTACACAGAAGGAATCCAGAGAATACCAGTCTTCAAGAGCGAGTCGGTACGAAACAGGGGAACAAGCAGGAAGAGTGTTAGCACTGCGGATTAGGCAGGAGAGATCCAAAAATATCATCCAATGCTTGCAGGAAAATGGGACTGACTATACTGAACCTGAGGAGATCCTGGAAGTTTTTCAGACCTTCTGCCAAAAACTATATGATGAAGAGGGTGGTGGGATGGCACCGAATTGAAACTTAAAAGATGAAGGTCTAAAACTAGATGAAAAAAGCAGGGAGTTATTGGAATCTGACCTGACATTAATGGAGGTAAAAACAGCGCTACAGGAACTAGCTGCTGGTAAAGCAGCAGGACCTGATAGCATCCCATTGGAGTTGTATAAGTGTCTAGAGGAAGAAATCGCCCCAATATTGCTGGATTTATTTAATGGGATAGTGTGCTCAGGGTTAATCCCCGAAACGTGGAAAGAGACAAATATTGTCGTATTCCACAAAAAAGGAAAACCTAAAAATAACCCAGGCTCCTATCGCCCGATCTCCCTTATTAATTCTGATACAAAATTATACTCTAAGATATGGGCGATAAGGTTGGGAAGGATCATAGGTCGGTTGGTCTCCCCTTGGCAGCATGGGTTCGTGCCAGGCCGTGACACTACAGATCATATAAGATGAGCTATAGCTCTGTTCGATGCCTATGCTGCCAGGGGTGAGGATATGGCCATGATCCTTCTAGATGCTGAGAAAGCATTCGATCGGGTGACATGGGAGTGTTTATGGGGGATCTTGGTTGGTAGGGGGTTTGGTAAGAAGAGTTTGAAGGCAATTAAGGCTATGTACAGAGATCCAGTTGCAAGGGTCATGGTCATGGGGCAAAGCTCTAACAAAATAATAATCAAAAGAGGTACCCGACAAGGTTGCCCATGTTCCCCGATACTATTCTCACTGTATATAGATCCCCTAATTAAAAAAATACTGATGTCCGAACGGATCATTCCGGTTAAACTCAATAGCAATACAACCAAAATCTTGGCATATGCCGAAGATTTGGCAATCATTACAACTGCTCCCCAACAAGCAATGGTCGAGATTAGTCAACTGGCCAAGGATTTTGGTGCACAGTCAGGATACTGCTTAAATGAGGAAAAAACACAGATCATCTGCACAAATAACATCATTAAACTGGATCATAGATATGTGGACTCAGCAGTATACCTAGGGGTAAGAGTAAACGCTAATGCCATCAAGATCATTTCGGACAATTACTATCCACTGTTAGAGTCAATTGAGAGGGAGCTAAGGAGGATTGATGTGCTACATTTGTCATTGATCGGTAGGGTAAATGTTATAAAAATGACTATGTTTCCTAAGTTACTCTACCTCTTCCGCTCTATACCACTGCTGTTGGAGGAGGGGACAATTAGGAAGATTGAAGGAGCATTTATCCGATTCATTTGGCAGTATGGGAGAGTTAGAAGGTCGTTGGCACGTCTGTCTCTACCATTCATGAGGGGTGGCCTGGCTATGCCCAATATCAGGTTGTATCATTGGACGTGTTTGTTAGTTCAAATGAATATATTGTTTAAACAGGATGATGGAATAGTTGAACCTCCACCTGATATTCGTACAATCCCCACTATCTTCGAGCTCTTAGTTGGTAGGAATGCAGTGGGATTGCTGATGCGAGAGGTCGAAAGGAGATTTTACAAGAGATCCAGATACAAGATCTTGATGGCTGTATGGGGAATTTGGAAGTCTGTGGGGAAGTATTTAAAGATTCCAACAATTCACGCAAATATAGATATATGGAAATCTAATACCTTTGTGCACCTAGGCCAAAATATTAATAGCCGATTTTGGAGGGAGAGGGGAATCAAGTGTCTAGGTGATGTTGTATTAGGCGATGAGATCATTGATTTTAACACATTGCAACAAAAATTTGGGCTCCCATCTAGCCATTGGTTACTTCATGTACAATTGGCCCAAACAATCAGATCACTCAGGCCCAGGCTATCTCCTCTGGTGAGCCATACATTAGTCGAATATTTGAAAAATGGAGGAAAGAAAATTAAAATTTGTTATGGTAACCTTTTGCAGGTGTTAGACGATGACATGGATAAGGTCGAAACCACTCTAGCTCATAAATTAGGGGACCCGGATGTTGACCTGGATCTCGCTGTAGTATTAAATAAAAAGATTTTCCGCTCCTCAAATCTAAGGGCTCAACATTATAAGACCCTTTTTAACCTGTATTTCACCCCATCAAAACTGTTCGCCTGGGGAGTGAGAGATAATGATAGATGCCCTAGATGTAACATGGGACCGGCAGATTTACTCCATATGTTTTATAACTGCCCGAGTTTGACACCAATTATTAAAGAGATACAGCTATTTTTAGAGGGGCTGCTCGAACAAAACATCGTTCTATCCCCAACAATGGTTTTAGTGGGTATCGACGGGAAAATGAAGACAGATGGTGGTGCGGAAGCTCTTGTCTTCATTTCTGTCGCTATATTTCGTCTTTTAATTTCAGCGGGATGGAAAGATCCTTATCCACCCACCTTCCAACAATGGCTCTCAAGTTTTTTAGGAATGCACAACATTGAAGAATGTCTTTACGAGTCTAAGGGGAGGAAAAAATCTGAATTTGGTAAGAAAATGTTGGCTCCAGTTAGAAAATGGAGGGAATCTAGACATTGATAAGATGAAAATAATTTATAAGACTGTCTGGTTCATTTGAAAATCGTGTTTTCTTCTAAATTCTGTTTTATTCCCCCCTTTGTCTGAGTACCCTGATCTTAATATCCTTTTGAATATTTATTCTTATCGTATAATGACTGTTTAATGAATTGATTTGTGCAATAATGTATGTAATATAACTAATTTAAATACTTGAATCATCTCAATAAAAAAAAAAAAAGAAGTGACATCAGAGCTTAAGATATATGTTTAGCAGGTCTATCATGAGTACATTTGAGTGCATTATGAGTACACATAGAAACCCTCCTGATTTAGGATGAAAACTCAAACTTTTGTAAGCTACACATGAAACAATGTTGCTTTTTGTCAGCGTAAAGCTTCCTTTACCCAATGATTGAACAAACTAACTCCACCACCAGCCTACTCAACCAGGCATAATATTGCATATGCTGTACATTTCCATGCAGATGTGATTTCTGCCTGTGCTCGCCAATGGTGAGACTACTCTCCTATGCGAAGTATGCTTACTCAGCCTTACCCACCTGCACTCATTTTAGGAGATTGTGGCTCGTTATTCATCAACAGACCTTGACCCAAAGCAAGATAAAAAGACAGAAAGGGAAAAAAGGAGTAAGAGACATAAGAAACCAATGGTCAAGTCAGAAAAGAGGATGAAAGCAGAACCTGCAAGAATAAGCAACTTTAGGGTAGTGAAAGAAAACTTTTATTGCAACCTTGGCATTCAGCAATAAGACCCGAAGAAAAGGTTTGGGGCTCTGTATTTATGTTTTTGCAAATTACACACTGCCCCCCAAAATGTCACCTCCACATTTAGCAGCAGACATCTCTCATGTTATTACTGTTGGCATCACTGTATTCAACTCCCCCCCAAGAGCCTTGAGACCCTCACAGGTGAGTAGCACGATTAAAATGTCCTTGATTGATTGAAACTACCCTCACATTAACCAGCATATACTGACATACTGCCCACACCAAGAATGGACCATAAATTTCAAAGTAAGAGGTATCAACTCCACATCAAAATATGATTAGCCAGGGTCTGCTATGATTAGTGAGGAGCTGCACCTGGAGCATGCCCCGGAAGGGAGGCAATTGAATGTCCTCCTAAATACTTATGATTTAACACACAATATGGATTTGTTTGCCAAATCCCCTGATTCTTGGGTGCTTCTGACCCATAAAGGCAGGCGATGTGCAACATTTATTGATTTTGTTTTTGTTTCCTTTTCTTTAAGGCGGTTTATATCTTCCTTTAACATTAACCACACAGCCTTTTCACTGATCACAACCCTTTGACATTGGTGTTCGCAGTGCGAGGTATCCAGGCTATCCCACACAGGATAAATGGGGGTACGATTTCTGTAATCGATCAAGGGAGGCGTTTAAGGTGATCACAGTTGGACGTCACTACTTTTAACAAATCTTTATTTAGAATAACCCAGCAAGAAATTCTAACGTGTTTAGACCTGCAAGCCCCTGGTGAAGAAACTATCCAAGCATTTACTGCAAGTGCACAATCAGTCGCTGGGTTGTTAACAGCCCCGGTAGCCACCTCTCGCACTAAACTCCCAAGATGGTTTGAGAGCGAGTGCTCCTGGACTTTGCGGCAACTCAAGAGTGCTCTGGAACAGACCCCACGTGACAGCTTTTGGGTGGCAACTTGCCTTAGTAACTATAAGCGGTCCTCAAGGGTCAAACGAGCTTGCTACAAAAACAAGCCTGGGAGGAGCTAATGGAGGCATGCGAGCAAAAGGACTGCACTTGTTTCTGGAAAGTTATCAATAGTCCCTGTTTTTCAGAACCGGATAAACTGAGACTAAGTCATAATATCACCTCAGAGCTATTGAAGGCTCACTTTGAGGTAGTTTATAATCACGGCCATTACGAGCAACCCATAAAGGATTTATATCTTCCTCACAGAGCAGAATCTATTATTTTCTTTAACTTTTTTTATTGGCATTTAAAATCAACATAAGCATAATTGGCAAATCACAGTTAATTTTCCACACCAACAAGCACCCCCCCGCCCCCATCCACATCAACAGTATCACAAACAGCAGTTCAGCAGTAACCATCCACCATCTACCGTGCACAAGGTTGCCACCTGGTGTCGTCTGCAAGGGGGGCTTTGTAAGTCCCAGTCTCTTGACTAGCAGGCCATGAATACGGGGCAATGTCCCAGTCAACGTGATTATCAGCATATTAGTCACTCGCCAGTCCCACATCAAAACCATGGTACTTCCTCCATTTCCCCCATACCTTGCGGAACTTTCGGGGACAGCCCCAGGCCTTGTAAGTCAATCTCTCAGCCGCTATGTACAAATCAATCCCCCTCCTCCAGTCTCCCACCTTAGGGGGCAGCGGTGCTCCCCACTCTCGTGCTAGATCTCTCTTCGCCACCACCAGCGCCAGTAGGGCAAAAATCAGGTGTGGGCGACTCAGGTCCACTTCAGTAGTAATGCTCAATAGTACAAACTTAGGGTCCAGTGGGAGCGTCACCTCAGAATCGTACTCAATTCTCCCAAAATGTGTGTCCAGTAAGTGTTAATGGCGGGGCATTCCCATAAAGTGTGAAAAAAGGTTCCCTGCGGGTGCCTGCATCTCAGACAGCATGGATCACTAGCTCTACCCATGCGACGCATCCTAGCTCTGTCATAGTAGACCCTATGTAGTATTTTATACTGGATGAGGCGCAATCTGGTTTTGATCGCAACCTCTCTATGGTGCAACAGGGCCGCTTCCCAATCTATTGTGTGCATGTCGCCCACGTCCCGCTCCCAGGTTATTCTCAGTTTCCCCAGTCTGTCCGGTGTATTATTGTTCAGTGTCTTGTAAGTCAGGGACACCAACTTATTGGGAACATGTTCCTGTAACAAGCGACCTTCCAACGGGGCATATTCCGGTAGCAAGGAGGCGACCCATGGACCCATATGTCGTAAGCTCCCCTCTTGCCACTAAGTCCCCCAATGTTAAAATCCCTATGGCAACCCACCCACCAAAGCCAGTGAGTTTATGTAGTTCTTTCAGCCACGTGCATGTCTATATCGGTGTCTGCTTAGTCGGTTTGTGCGTCCACCCCATCATCTTCGTCGCCCTGTCCCACACTTCTATGGTAATTTTTGTGGACGGCAGTAGCCGTCGCCTCCCCACTCCCCCATACAGGTAGTGTAGGCTGGTGCGGCGTTCTATGGTGGCCCTCTCCAGCCTATAGGTTGAGTGGTCCGCAGGCGAATGGAGCCATTCATTTATCGGTGCGAGATGTTCGGCCCAATAGTATGCATTTATTTTATACAACTTGTTGAGCGCACGATTACCCGAGGGTGTCTTGGCGCTAGACAGAAGATTGTAGAAGAGCTAGAATTATGAGAGAATTAGCTTAGATTATTGGTTATATAGCCAGGTTTTTAGGTGTTTCCTGAAAAGAGTTAGTGTGGGAGTGCTCTTAAGTTGATTAGGAAGATCATTCCATAGTTTGGCCGTGGCAATTGAGAAGGATCTATCTCCCCATGTTGCTTTTCTTGTTTTGGCTATCTCCAGAAGATTTGCCTTGGCGGATCTAAGGGTGCGACATGGTCTGTATGGGCAGAGGGCGTGTTTTAAGAAGATTGGACCCTTTTCCTGGATGGATTTGAAGGCTATGCAAAAGGCCTTAAATTTAATTCTTTGCCTCACAGGTAGCCAGTGAAGTTTTCGGATGACATTAGAAATGGGTTTAAACTTAGGTGTTCCGGTGGCAAGTCTGGCGGCTGCGTTCTGTACCAACTGAAGTTTGTTTAACACCTGCTCTTGTGCATTAAGCATAAGAGCATTGCAATAGTGAACTCGAGACATAAGTAGAGTGGAATTCAAGGTATTTGTGGTATTTACAGGGAGGTAGGGTTGTAGTTTTTTAATCATTTTTAAGGTGAAGAATGAGACCGAGACAATGGAATTTGCTTGGTGTAAGTAGGAGAGTTTGTTGTCGAAGATCACTCCTAGGTTCCTGACCTTGGTGACAGGGACAGGAGGGGGTCCAAGATCTTGAGGCCACCAAGTGGGGGACCAACTAGGAGTGAGCTTACCAAATACCATGACTTCAGTTTTGTCTGAATTGAGCTTTAAACAATTTTTACTCATCCAGTTACTGATGGCGAGCATTCACCGTTGGAAGTTGGTGGCTACTTCCAGTCCATTGTTATTAATAGCCAGGACAAGCTGCGTATCGTCAGCATATGATGTAACTGCTAGGCGATGAGCTTTGATGATCCTCGCTAAGTCCGCTACATAAATGTTAAAAAGTGTTGGACTCAGCACAGGGAAGAGAGAAGGAGCAGGAGGAATATCCACCCATGGACACAGATTGTTCCCGGTTAGCTAAGAAGGAGGAAAGAAGGGAAATGGCATTCCTGGAAACTCCGGATTTTTTGACACGGTCGATCAAGATGGAGTGATTGACCGTGTCAAAGGCTGCGGAAAGATCGAGCATTATAAGCACCGCTGCACTTCCTCTATCCAAGATCATTCTCATCTCATCAGAAGCTTTTATTAATGCCGTCTCCGTACCGTGAGCCTTTCTGAATCCAAACTGCGAGTCGTCAAGACAGTTGTTATTGTCAATGAATTCAGAGATCTGGCTATTCATGATTTTTTCTATGATTTTGGCAGGGAAGGGAAGACATGCTATTGGCCTGTAATTTGTTACCTTGGAAGGGTCTAGTGTGGATTTTTTGAGTAAAGGTTTGATTACTGTTCTTTTCCATATTGAAGGATAAATACCTGAGGTGAGCATGGCGTTATAGATATCACAGAGAGTTTGAGATATAATAACAGGAGCCAATTTAAGTATTGACGGAGGACAAGGGTCATTGGGAGAGCCTGAGTTAATGGTCATCATAAGTTTGTGAACCAATTCTGGTGAAACTTGGTCAAAAGAGAAAGTGGGTAAATTAGTAAGAATTGGATCAGAAGTAGTATGGGAAGTAGTGATGTCATAGTTAAGGAATAAATGTCACAAACTTTATCTTGAAAGTAAGTTGACAAGGCGTCTCACATAGATTGAGAAGCCTCTTTGGAGGTAGATTTATCCTGACCTGTGAGATGAGAGACAACCTGGTAGAGTTGTTTGACCGAATCTTGTGCTGACTCAATTTGATTGTTAAAGAATAGACTTTTCTGAGTAATGATCATATGTTTATATTTAGTTAATTTCTCTTTATAACAGATTTTTTCATGAGGGTCGTATTTTTGACACCATTTACGTTCTTGTTGTCTGCAACTTTGTTTTTCGAGCCTAAGACACTCGTTGAACCAAGGGGCTGAGTTAGATGTTCTATTGGTAGATCTTTTTTTAGTAGGAACAGTGGTGTCAACTAGGGTTTGAAGACAATTGGTCTAGATGGTGGCTGCAGTTTCAGGATTAGAAGTGTTAATATCCTGCATCATGTGTAATTTGTTCTTAAAGTTGTCAATGTTGATACTTTTCCATGATTTGAAAGTATTGGTATTATAGGATTTGGTGGGAAGGGGACTAGGAGGGGAAATGCCAAAACATACAGTTGAATGGTCTGTCCACGTGAGGGGCAGTATTTTCTCTATAGAGGGAAATTTGAGGTTGGAGAAGATTCCATCTAGTGTATGTCCTGCTAGGTGCGTGGGAGAATGGATGAGTTGATTTAGGCCTACTGCATCCATTTCAGTAAGGAGGGCGATGGTATCAGGGTCACTGCAGAGATCGAGGTGAAAATTAAAGTCACCTATAATGGTGAAGTTATTTTCCCCTGCTACGGGCTCCAGAAGGTGACTCAAGGAAGATAGGAATGCTGAGCGAGAACCAGGAGGGCGATAAAGCGAAACACCTCTAAAGGAGCTAGAGTATGGAGTGAAAAATTTGAAGTTCAATGCTTCACATGTATTAGTGATTATAGGCTCCGTTCGTAGGACAAAGGTATTGCGATATATTATCGCTATGCCGCCACCTTTTTTTAGAGGTCTGTCATGTCTGATGTTTACAAAGCCCTCCGGCGTGGCCGTGGTAAAATCAGGATCAGAGGCCTGGTTACCCCAGGTTTCAGTTAGGAATAAAATATCCAAATCCCAGTTTTCGATGAAGTCGGCTATTTCATACCTGTGTTTGGGGAGAGATCAAACATTAAGAAGTGCCACTTTAATGGTTTTTGTAGACTTCTTGTGAATTAAATTAGTGGAACCCCGTAAATAAGAATGATCAATTATTTTGAAGGGGCAGTGAGGACAAGTGTATGAAGAGTTATTTACAAGATGCAAGTTTCTGGGAATACAGGAATTGATAGTGGTGTTAAGCGTCTTGAGATACGCAGCTTCATACTGGATTCTGGAGGGTGTAGGGCATGAGATATAAGGACCAGGGGGGGCGGCCCTAGGCCCGGGTCTGGCGCGGACGGGCGCAGACGGGCTCGCCTTTGGCGAGCCTTCGGCAGGCCCGCTACGCCCGCCTGCTGCGTGTCCGGGAGGGGGTACTCATTTTATGCAGGTGAGGGTGGGAGGGCCGAGCAAGTAGTCTGCCCGCCCTCAGACTCACCCAAGATGGCGTCAAGAAAGATCCGCTCCGATGCAGCGCCTAATCGGCTGCTGTTGGCCACAAGTTTAGAGATGCAGGCGTGCGTGCAAAAGTGGGTAAGTAAGTGCCCAAAGTGGGAGTTAAAATACAGAATTACAATCTACGTCCGGCAAGGAGATCCCACCACTATATTGATTTCTCTGGAGCATAGCTAGGGATATTCTGGGTTGTTTCCCTAAGAGAGTGCGCAGTTAAGCATTTATTGCTTGGAATGTTTGCCTGGGTTGGGGAAAATATTCATTCTGCAAGGCGTACAAAAAACGGGGCAATGTGATCATTTTAAACATCGCCGCCCGGCCCAGGATCATAAGAGGAAGGGAATTCCACCACAGGGCGTCCTCCGCAAAATTCTTAATCACCTTGCGAATATTTTTTAGGTAGAAAACATGCCTGTCAGTTGTCAGGTAGATCCCCAAGTATTGAAACCCAGACCGGGTGGCCTGTAAGGCGCCCGGTAGTGGTGGCCAGTCCCCCTCCAGGCGTGGGTTGTACAACAATGATTTGTGCCAGTTTATCTTGTATCCCGAAAAGGAGCCATATCTGTCCAAGAGTTTGAATAAGACAGGGACCGTAGTCGCCGGTTGTGTCACGTACAGGAGAAAATAGCCCGCGTAGAGCGAGATCTTCTCCTCCTGCAGGTCTGCCTGTGTTATACGGAAGCCGTGTACCTCTTCTGCCTGACGGATTGCACAGGCCACTATTTGGATTGTGAGGGCAAATAGCAATGGAGATAGGGGGCATCCCTGGTGGGTCCCCCTCCGAACAGGGAAGTCATCAGACAGTACTCCATTTACTTTAACCCGGGCTCTAGGATCCGTGTATAAAAGACCCACCCACCTCCGGAAATTGGGGCCGGCCCCAAATTTGGTCAGCGTTGCCTCTAAGAAGGGCCAGTGAACCGCGTCAAATGCTTTTTCAGCATCTAAGGAGAGGAACATATGTGGATCCGCCCTCTGCTTCACCTCCATAAGCCAGTTATGGGTCCGCCTGAGGTTTTGCCTCATCGCCCTGTCCGGCCGGAATCCCGTCTAGTCCTGATGCACCAAGCCAGAGATCACCTGGCGGAGCCGGAGGGCCAGGACCGTGGCCAAGAGCTTGGCCTCCACATTGAGGAGGGAGATCAGTCTATACGACTCACAAGCCTCAGGCGGTCTGCCCTGTTTATATGTAGGCTCCATCGTGGCCATTCTCCAGTCTGGCGGGAGAGCACCATCCTGGGTCGCGTCGCTGTAGAGCGCCAGGAGTTAGGGTATTAAAAGGTCTGCTCCTTTCCTAAAAAAATCCGCTGGGAGCCCATTCGGGCCCAGGGCCTTCCCCGGCCGGAGCCTAGCTATTGCTTCCCTAATTTCTGTGGCCGTTATGTCGGCCTCGAGGGTTTCAGTATCGTCATCGGTTAAGACTGGGGTGTGGATCTCAGTTAGATAGGCCGCGATTTCGTCCGGGTCACCCAAATCCCTGGCAGTATAGAATTCCAAGAAATAGGCTGCAAACGCCTGGGCGATCTGGGGGTCTCCCTTCTGTAGCTGTCCTTGTCTATCAGTCATGCCATCTACCCATCGAGTGTTCCTTGCTCTACGACTCAGCCAAGCCAAGAGCTTTCCAGACTTATCTCCAACATCGTACAACCTGTGCAGGGTCGCAAGTGCCTGCGCCTTTGCCTCGTTCGTCACCAACTCCCTGTACCGATGCTGGGTGTCTAGCAGGCGCCGAAGCACCCGTGGGTCTCTGTCATTCAAGTGCTGCCATTCGAGGCCCAGAATTTCGGTTTCCAGCGTACACAATTGCTCTTGGGCTTTCCGCTTCTCCCAGGATATCCTACTCTGTGCCCTCTCACATAGCACTGTCTTGTAGGCTTCCCACAGGGTAACCCCTGACTTCACGGAACCGACATTTTCAGCAAAATAGACCTTCGTGTCTGCCCGGAGGCCCTTTATTATCTCAGTGTTTTGTAGGTCCCTCAGCGTCAATCTCCAGCCCCCGTCCCGAGGTCGCAGCCGCCCTCCAAGTCGGCCCACCAAGGGCGAGTGGTCCGAGATACCCCGTGCCAGGTAGTCAGCTTTGTCATCAGCCCTAAGGGCGTGTCGGCGAAGGAAGATATAATCTAGACGAGAATGCATGGTGTGCACCCCCGAGTAGTAGGAATAACTTCGTACGTCCGAGTGTAACCATCTCCACACGTCTGTCAACCCCAGCGTACCAATGGTCCTGGCTAGTGGCGTAGTTAAGGAGCTATCAACTCGCGACCCAGATCGGTCCAGGGGAATCAGAATCAGAATCAGAAACCACTTTATTCGATTAATAAAAATCATAAAAGTATACTATACATAGTTATTTGTTACCTCTAAAAATAGTATCAAAGTTCATAAAATTACATTAAAAACGTTTTTAAAAAAAATAAATTTCATAGTAAAAATCAATTAGTCACTTTCATTACACTTATAATAGCAAATTATCCATCTCCTGTTGGGCTGCCAGTCTAATCCTCCTACTCCGAATTGACGCGACAAGAAAACTTGCGACACCAAACATGATTACAGGGAATTCCATTAGTTGTAAATACAGTAATGCAGGTTTAGACTGTAGAAATGCCTTCTCTTTTAACAATGGAAAGATAAACCTTTTTCTAGCTTCATAGTACAGAGGACAAAAAAACATAAAAGGCATGGTGTCTTGGAGGGATAAATCATTACATTTACAAGGAGCCGCATCCTCAGGCCTACTCCAGCCCTTTGTTTCACCTAGTACCAAATGGATCTGGTTGAACCGAAATTTTGTCAATAACCATCTGTGAAAAGGGATCGTAACAACGGAAAGATACGATTGCATGGCTAGAGACGAGATGAGCATATAGTGGGCCCTGACTGTGGGTTTACTTAACTCTTCTGATTCCCGCTCTAGCTCACTGAGCTTAATAAAATTGGTTTTAACCCAACTTAGGTCTCCTTTACACAGGCCCTCAGGATTGGAGAAAATCTCTGGGCGCCCCAGTTTCCTGGTTGTCGTTTTAATATAGGACAGCCACTGGATTTCCTTCATTTTGTCTAGTTTCAAACAATCCTTGAGAATCTTATGATTCAATGTAAGGTTAGGATTCAACCAGGTTCTAATCCATAACAGGATGGGGGCCATATTTAATATATCTGAGATATAGCCTAACCCCAGCTCGAGGTGGACCGAAAGAGTCGCTGTCGATTGTGTAAGGCCTAAGAGGGCACGGAGAAATTTATTTTCCTCTCTTTGGATGGAGTCAGATTTAACGTACCCCCATATTGCAGCCCCATACCTAGCAATTGATATCGTTTTTGCTTTGTATATGGCTAGGAATGCTTCACACGGCTTACCCCCAAATCTTTTTGCAAAATCTAATATTGCAGCTGAAGAGCTTCTCACAGCATTTATCTTAGTTGAGAGTTGCGGAGCCCATAGTCCTTTATCATCAAAAACAAACCCCAAGTAAGTAAACACTTTCACTCTTGAGATTGCTACCTTGTTGCAGTAAAAAGATTTAATACTATTTTTCCTCGTACCTAATGACATAATGTGCGATTTGCCATTATTGACCAGGAGGTCCAGTGAATTCATGAAATTCCCGAAGGAGTCTAAAAGTCTTTGTAGACCAAGGGGGGTCCGAGCCAATAAAACGGCGTCATCCGCGTATAGGAGTACAGGAATGGGCGTTCCTCCCATACGCGGAATATCAAGTGTTGCCGTTAACAGGTTTTTTTCCAGGGCATTTATGTATGGGGTAAATAACATAGGGGCCAAGATGCAACCTTGGCGCACCCCTCTACCTGATTTAAAACTTGCAGTACATAGCCCATCCTGCGTCATCCTTATAGATGCTTTCAGATCTCTGTGTAGCTCGGCTAAGAAATACACCAAGGGCCGGTCAAGGCCTAGGTTCACCAACGTGGTCCACAGCCTCGACCTATTAACTAGGTCGAAGGCCGTGGACAGGTCCATGAAACCCCAAAAAATTGAGCCCTTAGCGGCCTTCGTGTATTTAGTTATGATTAAATGTAGATTAAGACATTGGTCCTCCGACCCCCTACCAGTTCTGAAGCCATACTGGACATTAGATAAAATGTCTTTTTCCGTAGCCCAGTCAGTTATTTTAGCTAGAATGACCTTCCCTAGAATTTTGATAGAGGAGTCCAATAAAGATATTGGCCTGTAACATCTGGGGTCTCCCCTTTGGCCCTTCTTGAACACGGGGATTATGATTGAGCGGGACCATGATGTCGGGAACCCTGTAGCAGCCGATGTGTTAAAAACATTTGTCAGTATTTTTGCCCAATATTTGGAGTTAGCCTTATACATATCAGATGGCACACCGTCGGGGCCTGGCGCCTTATGCCCTGCCGTTCCCTCTATCGCTTTCTCAACCTCCTCTGTAGTGAAACTAATTGGAGTCAATGTGGGATCGGAAGTTGGTACCTCAAAGGTTTCCAGCTCAATATTGCTCCCATAAATATTTTCAAAATGACTTAACCAGTCCTCCTCTGAGATGTTAACTTCTAGTACAGAGCTCTGGGTACCAGTGAACAAAGGGTTATTAACAATTGCCCAAAACTTGGAACTGTCTTTCAATGTAGATTTTTCCATTAAAGCAGCCCAGGCATCTTGTTTGATTTCATTTTTGCGTGCCTGCACTATTAAAAAGTACTCTTTCCTAAGCTTTGCTACTAGCCCTTTGTCCCTGGGTATCTTATTTAGAGCCTTTTTGAGTAAACTGTGAGCTTTGGTGCATTTTTGATTGAACCAGCCTAAGGCGGGATTTGCTTTAACTCGAGTGTTGATAGTGAGTTCTTTAGCCACTTGCGAGCAAATGGCTTCAAATGAAGCAATTACATCCCCCCATTTTTAAAAGGGTCAGCACATGTATTTAAATCCGAACCAACTTTTGTTTTAATGGTGTGAAGAAAATCTTCGGGGGTGACCTTACTCCATTTTAGTCTCCTCCCTTGGTCTCTTACTTTTACATTTACTGCTGCTGATGACATAGCTGTTTTGTTCAGAAGAGAAAGACCATTGTCCAGTTCAATCACTACCGGGTTGTGGTTGCCAAAGGAAGAGGGAATGGCATTATAAGAAATTACATGACTTAAAAGTCCTGGAGATAAGAATATGTAATCTATTATAGATTCACTGTCCTTAGCTCTATACGTAGGAACACGGATACTCCCATCAGGAAATCCCACCTCAAACAAATCATTATTGGACAGGAGGGCCTCCATTGCTTCACCCTTAGAGCTGAGTTCGAAATGTTGAGGAGTTGTGAAATCAGGGCTATCGCCATCAAAATATAATGAACAAAAGTGGTTTGATTTTCCTTATATAATTTTAAAAAATTCGACAACGAATGGAGATGCTCGTTTGGGGACTCCCCTTGCAATGAGTTATAACAATTAATAAGAATTAGCTTGATATTATTTTCCTAACTAACTTCCAGTATTAAATAATTAGAGGAAATGGAGTCAACCTTTTTAACTCTACCTGCTATGTTTACTGAAACCAGAAACATGAGACCCCCTCTATCTCTCCCTGATGGCGAACTCAAGGCAGGTACATAGTATGATGTAAAACCATTTATCCAGAAATCACAGTCCCTGTCCCATGTCTCTTGAAATGCAACGATGTCGAACTGTTTCACAAAGTTTAGCCAGACATTATCATCCCTTTTGGTCCGTAGACCTGCTACATTCCAGCATAACGTTTTAACCTTGTCCTCCACACCCTCTATGATGCTAATGCTCTTAGGTTGGGTGTTTGGAATCTTGTTAACAGGGCCCGTTAGTCAATCAATCTCCCCTAAATGGGATAAAGGGGACAATCGATTTGATAAAGCCAGTCCCTCCCTGTGCTCCTGTCTGAGTGTACTATTGGGCTTGGGTACCAACCCTGATTTTTGTGTTACCCAGGTGGGCTGATGAGTAGAGGTGTTTGGGGTAAGCCTACTATGTTTACTGGGACCCCGAGCCTGGCCTTTCCTCTCACCCCTGTAGTGCATGTTCGGCTGCGGATAAAAGAAGCCCAATGGCATGGCCCGGATACCTCCATCCTCCAGATCTAAATTAGAGGCATCCCAAAGCAGTTGTGTAGCCCCAACAGAGTTGTTAAAGTTTACAATGAGGCAATCCCCCTTCAGATGTTTTTTAGTATAACCCAACCAACTAACCCGTCTGCCCATATTTATGCTAGAAGAGATGTTTTTCGCCCCGGTGCAATTTTCATTGCACCACTTCTTTATATTACTCAACAGGGCATCAGGGGATTCAACCTCACCTGCTTTTAATGGAGGGACATTTACAAGAATGGCAACGAAAGGCGTTGCTTTGGGTGGGAGATTAATAATCGGTTGTGGTACCATAGTTCTATCCCTTATGCAATCCCTCCTGTCTGACAGGGCCATATTTGGGATCGGGGGAGTGGACATAACGTCATAAAAGTCCCCGGCTATGATGTGTAGCATATCTGGTGTATCCATCAATACTTCTGCCAGCCCTTTCAGCGTCCTGGCCTGCAGTTTCGGGGGGCATATACTGAGACTAGGGTAATCCGCTGCCCCCCCCCACGTTCCCGTCACTCCCACATAAGTTCCCTGTGGGTCTATCCAAGTCCGAGTCACGTCAAAGGGAGGGGATTTTTTTTATCAGGATGGCTACCCCCTGTGATCCCGATGTGTACCCCGCATGTGCTAATACTTTGTAGGCCCCTCTTGCTAAGAATCCACATTTCGTTCCCCGAAGATGGGTCTCCTGAAGACAGACTATGTCCGGGTATAGCCATTTTTATATATGCCGTCACCAGCCCTCGTTTAATCTTGTCACCCAGACCGTTACCGTTCCAAGTGAGGATCTTACAGGGTCCCACCGCCCATACATCCCCATGCGTTTTGAGTGAAGTTACAGCGGCCATGTCTCGATAGTAGTGAAGTGTGAGTCGTGGGTGGGTCCGACTGCGTGTGTGCCCACTAGTGTGGAACTGCATGCCATATGCCAATCAAACAGAAAACAGAATGCATAACAAAACTCCCTCAACCAAAAGACTGATGTAGCCCCCTCCCTCACCCAACCCACCCCACCCCCCTCTCCCCAGTGACTCCCCCCCGGCAACATGACAGGGAAGAATGCTCCAGGGCAGGTGGAGGTCTGTCGCCCTCCCTTGTCCAACTTACTCCACAAATTCCAACTTCTGTGGAAAACCCAGAACCATCAGGGCCAAGCCCAGAGAAAACCCGAGCTAAAGATTCAGTACTAGAAGGAAAGGAGAAAGAAACAAAATAAGAGGGATAGTACTCAGAAAGATGGGATATGGATCAGAGAGAGAGATAGAAGGAATAAGGGGGTGCGCGTCCAGCCGTACAGTCCCGGCCTAGTAGTGCTAAACCTTCTGAAATAATAATAGGGAATGATATAAGCAAAAGATAGTAACAACGGTAAAGAAATTGGATCAAAGAAACAGAACAAACGGGGAGGGATGTCCAATTTGCATGCTCCCGGCAAGCTCTGTCCATGCTTCTTCAGCCAAATTGTCCCCACCTTCAGGAGTAAGAGTCCAGGGGGTCCCCCTGGGACACCCCAGTGTCCGGCGTATGCCCGTGCTCCATCTCGTTGATTTCCACTGCCAGGGGATGTAGAGACTGCACGTCCGCCTCCTCCTCCTTGGATGAGGTGCTCCGGGGATCTTCCTCCCCCTCAGAGCGGGCCTTTCCCGCTAGGCATGAAAAACGGGATCCCGAGGGTCGGTTAGAGTCCAGGGAGGCAGCACTCCGTCCTCTCCGCCTTACAGTTCTGGCCGTGGGGTAGGTGGTCATGGCCAGAGAACGGTCTCCTCGCCTCCGCCGTGGTCTCTTTGATTTTGGCACCGGTCTAGGGCCCCCCCTGGGTCTCTCCGTCACAGTCGTCTTTGGAGCCCCATTCACAGGCCGCTTCAACGTAGGCCCTTCCGCCAGCCACTGCCATACTTCCTCTGGGGTTTGAAAGAAATTAGCCTTGTCCTTATATATCACCTTCAGTTTGGTTGGGAACAATAACATGTATTGCATTTGGAGGTCTCTCAGTTTCGTTTTTATCGAGTCATAAGAACGTCTCTGCCTCTGCACTTCCTGGCTGTAGTCCGGAAATATCATTATGTGGGTATTGTCTAGGCGGATTTCCCCGAGTTTTCTCGCTTCTTGCAGGATCATGTCTCTATCTAAAAAATTCAGGAAACGAGCTATGACTGGCCTAGGTCTCACTCCTACCGGTGGTTTAGCCAGCAGCGCTCGGTGAGCCCTTTCAATGATGAAACAAGTTGAAAATGTATCCTTTGGGAAGGTGCGTAGCAGCCAGGAGTGCAAGAACTCTGCCATATTTGCCCCTTCAATTCCTTCTCACAAAGCCCACAAAGCGAAGATTATTGGGTCTCGCCCTATTTTCGGCATTGTCCACCTTCCACAGTAGTTGCTTATGGGATGACTGGAGCTCCTCCATATTCTCTCTCAAATCTTGTATGGTATCCTCTTCTTCCCCCAATCTCGTTTCAGATTCCGTCACTTTTTCCACCAAATTTCGGAGATCTTGCCGCAGGAGAGCTACTTCGGACCCCACCTCACCAATCTTGCTCTCCAGGGCTTCACGGGAGGCCTGTATTGCGCTCATCAACAGGGCTGTGTCTGAGCGAGTAGCCGCAGGGTCATCATCCTGCTGGGGGGCCATCCTGGTATAACGGTCTAGTGTTCCCTGCTTGGGTGGCTTAGGAGCTCCGTCCTTCAGTTTGCCTCGCCGTGTGCCACTCGTCTTTAGGGACTACGGTGTTCTATCATTGACACCTGCAACTCCTATGGCACTCGCTATGCAGACCCCTCAGCACCTCTGTTCTGTCTACCAGTCCGTGATCGCCACTGTGTCCCCCGACGGGGGGGGGAAGAGGGAGCAAGAGTGGGGGCGAGACAAGCAGGCAGATCCGCCTCCCCAACCGGCCAGCTCCAGCAGGGACCGGGACCAGTCTCCCCACGGCCACCCGGGTCAGTTCAATCGAGATTGCCTCTTCCTGCACAGCCCAGAGAGATCAGGCGGGCAAGGTATGCGTGTCCCCCAGTGTAGAGTGCCCTTCACACCATAGTACGAACCTCAGAATCTTTACTCACTTGACAGCGTATATCAAAATATCAAAATGCCTTTTTCTTGCATGGATTTCACTACTATTCTTGCTGAAAAGGCACTTTTTATGTATATATTATTTCAATAATATTAATGGTCCTGGTGCTCCAGGCTGGACGGAGGTCCATGATATGCCGGAAGCGGATTCCGGTCAGACCCCGAGTGCCTCGAGGTTAGAGACCCTACACGCCCGAACCAGCGGCTCCCCCAGGCTCCCCTCTACGTCACCGGGGCCCCAGGGGCTACCTTCGGGGTCGCACTGGTGTAGGGTCTTCTCCGCCCCCCTCCGTAGTGGGGTGGGCTGGGCAGACGATCTCTCCGCAGCGCTCGTCTCCCAATCTCAGTGCCCCTTCCGGGCGTACTCCGGGCGCAGCGCCCTCCATTGCTCGTCTTTGACGCCCGGCCCGGCAGGAGCAATCCGGTCAGCGAGCCGCAGTCCCGGCGGCAGCTCCTCCATGCACCGTCGCGCCAGCTCCCCGGAGCCAATATACAGCTACGCAATTGCCCCCAATTCCAGCTATTGATCTGGACGGCAGGGGAGGTAATGCACCGCGGGGCACCCACAGCTTCACACGGCCCACGATGGTCTCAGGCGCACCGCCTCACCTCTCAGCTTCACCACAGCACCATCTTGGGAGTCATTCCAGGGCCTTCCAACCGGTCTCCTCCGTCGCGGTTTGCAGGCTGATCGCAGCGTTTACTCGCCACCCTTCGTCGTCGGGAGAGATGTGGACCCCTAAGGATACTTTTACATCATATTGAGGGACCTCAGGCAACCATTATGTACGTTGTATCGATTCAAGGTGCCGGAGCTGTGCAGGCACACGTCCTACTCGGCCATGTTGCTGACCACGCCCCCCGAAATCTATTATTTTCACTCTTCATGAGATTAGGTTGGGGATTGAGGGCTTTTTCCAGAACAAGGCCCCTGGACCCGATGGGATACCTCCAGACCTTTTTTGTAACAACATAGACGTATGGGCCCCAGCCCTCACCTGTGTTTTAAATGCTGCAGTAACAACAGTAATGCCTCACTCCTGGTCTATTGCCACTATTGTCCTGATCTTCAAGAAAGGTGAAGGCGACAACCCCCATTGCCCCATATCTCTCATTGATTCCACAGTGAAAGTCCTTGGCCGGGTCCTATTAAACAGGCTCTCCGATTGGGCAGATGGCAATCGAATCATCTCGGAGGTGCAATACGGGTTTCGCATAGGAAAATCAACCACAGACCAGTGCCTTAATCTTGACTTATTATTTGCGAAATACACAATAGTTAAACCTGGAGCGCTCTTTTTGGGCTTTATGGACCTCACATCAGCTTTCGACCGGGTGAACCGTAGCAAACTGTGGAATTTGCTGGTTGACCTTGGGGTTGACCCAGCTATCACAAATGTTTTAATGACCCTACATTATAACACTACTGCCGCAGTCAGATACACTCAGGAAGAATACCAAGGGGTCTGCAGATCTTACTTGAAGGGTTTGTGTCTTTTATGAATGAGATTGAGTTATCACCAAACCTAACCAAATCGTAGATTATGGAAATTGGTAAACGGCCCAGTAGACATAATAATTTTTAAGTAGGCACACATAGCTTAGCAAAGGTCCCCGCATTCTCTTATTTGGGCATTTTATTGGATGAGAAACTCAGTTTTAATCACCTGCAGGAGGGGAAGCTTTTGGCCATGAAAAGATCATTGGGAGCTATTGCAAACTACACCCACAGACTAGGAACATGGTCTCTGGGGAGAATTCTAAAGTTATATAACTCCTTTTGTGTCCCTAAGGTCCCATATGGAAGTGAGGTATGGGGGTACACAGTGGCCAATAAATTACAAACTGAAGAAAACAAATTTTTTAGGCAAATTCAGACAGTTCCCCAGAGCACTCCCTCATACTCAGTACATGATGAATTAAGTCCTAAGGGCCATATGCATCAACACATTTTACCATAGATACAGAATGGGCAAAACCCTTTGATGCATCTGGCCGTAAGTACCTAATGGACTCAGTTACTGTTTAACCCCTGCTATGTTGGGCGAAGGTATGGTCCAGTGAGGAGGCAAGCTTCAGCCAAGCAGTTATTCAGGACTGCCTCGCACTTGACCCTGCACTAAAAATTCCCTGGTTAAGATACATCAACGAAACCTTTACCGCCCTAGGCAGAGCAGATATGTTTTATATACATGATAACATGAAACGGCAGGACAAGAATATCATCAAAGATTTGTTTTTTAAATACGCCACGGCCCACCAGGAGGAAAAGGAACTTAGGATACTCCTGGTTAGAGCACACATCCTAGTAAAGTCTGTACAGGGCATGGAGCCTTATTAAAAATTTTAACAAGTGCACACAATAGATTTTTAATCACTCGGTTTAGACTGAACCAACTCCACCATTTACTGGCTTCCCCTTCTGGTTTTATCCCATATTTAGAAGATTGAGGACCCTGTGGCTGCGACAATAGGTCTACACAGGATTCCCTTCACTTTGTTATTCTCTGTAAATATTTTACGTACCCTAGACAAGTGTTTCTCAAAGGACTTTTAAAAGATCAGAGTTTTAGACATGCCCGTGTAGCTCTATTGTGCTTACAACTTCTGCCTAACATTTGCACACTCTTTTGTGTTACCGATTTTTTAAGACCAGCCACGTTCTAATCTCATTTGCCAAGAATTAAAGATAAAACTTTGACCTTTGATGTGAAGTAGGGGAAATAAAGAGATGTCCATTAGGTGGCTGAATTACACAAAGTGAATACAGAAAACCTGCGTACTGCCCATGACCTCTGTATGCCAGATGGGGCTGTGATGATGATTGAGGGGTGTTACCCTGGTCAATTTCTCCATGGAGAAGAGAGCTGTCACCCTGCACAATGCTGTGACCTGAAGGGTCTGTTTTCCTGTGTGTATTGTCACAAACCCTGCATGCCAGGAGGGGGCAATGGTGAAGTGAGAGGGCATTTGCCTTGTAGCAGTGGGCAGATATGAAGGAGAAGCAGCCCATTTCCTGCAGAGGAAGAGCAACTATTCACTTGCCCAACAATCCAGGAGTACCAAAGACCTGCTGCCGAATTCAGGGAGGCCTACCACGTAGGTGGAGGAGTGGGGGTCCACCTGTCACCTCCAAACCTTCACTCCAGCGAGAACGGGTAAGACGGAATACTGGGAAGTCAATACTGGGTTTGCTCTGACTGGCATAGGCACTTTGACTTTCTCAAAGCCATCATGGAACTTCAAAGACTTGAACTCACTTGGGGGGCTTAGCTGGAAAGTCACCTCACATAAATAGGGAATAACCTTGAACCTTTTACAGGGAAGTGGAACTCGAGAGCCGATCCAAGAAAAGCTAGTGCGCCTGCCTTATGAAGACTGTATATATTATTTGTACACAAAATACATGGGTGTATCTATGAGAGCATCAATGCACCACCCATGTAATGCCTACCTGATGCACAGTAACGCAAGGCAGCGCAATGCGCTGCCTTGCATTAGGTTTTTGTTTTATTTGCGTTTTACAAAACTACTGTTTATATAATTTGTACACAAAATACAGAGGTGGATGTACAGGAATACCAATCCACCATGGATATAATGCCTACCTGATGTGAGGTAACGCAAGGCAGAGCAATGTGCTACCTTGCATTTGTTTTTTTGTTTTTTTGCAAAGCCACACAAATGGTATTTGTGTGGCACGGTAAATCCCAAAATAGATTTTGCATCAGGGTTGTGCCAGACAAGTGACACAACCCTGACGCAAAATCTGGGCCTCAACGTATTCATTTCTTTTTTTCTAAACTCGGCCTCAAAGAAAGTGGCAGCAAGGAGAAAACTGACAGTAAATCTGTTCTGCTTAATTGGTTACAAAGCCTGAATTTTAAAACATCTTATGGGGATAAGGCACCTGCTGCAGAGGACCGAGTGTTCCAAGTACATCTGAGTGAATAATAATGGTAAGATAACTCTGGAGGTTAATGTACTTGCTGGAAAGAGCAGTGTTTTGTCTAGCCCCAGTTTTGACTCGAAGTAGCATAAAATGTTAGTGTGTCTCCTGCAAAGCATTTCGTGTAACATGCAGATGTCAAATTTTATGTATAAAGGTGAGTCGGTTACTGATTTGAACACAGAGATCCTTAAGTTACTTGCAGTTGCAATGTAATCCTTCTAATACAACGCAGTGAGCTATGAAGGATGATATGTGACTTGACTTCTACACCTTGTAACCCTCCCCTGTTGTATGTAATACATTGATTTACAAATAGATATGATCTATTGTATATGTAATGTATACATGTGATGTAAAGTGCTCTGACACTTTGCATTGGGATGAGTAGCACTGTAAAAGAAAAAACTGTGGAATTTAAATTATTTCAATGCCTCATCAAGGGTAGCAAGCGCTATCTAAATGCAATCTTGTTTGTGTAAATACTGGGACACATCCTTTACAACGCAACTTTTACCACGCAGTGCCTTTACGACGCAACTATTACAACGCATGTCATTACAACGCATTGCGCTGGGGGGGGCGCTCTAGGATAGGGAATGGATTTAATTTACTATCCAACACCTTCCCTACTATCCACGGGGACTGGAGTTGGAATAGTAAATTAAACTATTCACTATCCAGCACCCCTAAGCGCTATGCGTTGTAACAGAATACGTTGTAAAAACTGCGATGTAAAGGCATGCGTGGTAAAAGCATGCGTTGTAATGTCATACATCCCATGCATGTCTTAAGTATATGTAAAGTGCATTTGCATCTAGGTGTGATGTTCCAGAGCACTTCCAGCCAGGAGACTCCAACCAAAGGAGGCCTGATGACCCCTCAAATTCGGCCTTTGTTATTGACCCAGTCTCAATCAATCAGGTTTATGAAGTGCAGCTCCTCACACGAGGTGTCTCATGGTGCTGAGTGGAGGGAAGGGGGGGAGCATCTTCCGGAAGATCACGGAGCTCCGTCGAAGAGCCAGGCCTTAAGGTCTGAAATAAGAAAGCCCCATCCTCCCCTGCACGTTGTTGCTTTTTGAAAGCTGATAAAGTGTAGCCGTTGAATGTGTCCCAGTGTTTGAAAATTAAAACGGAACGAGTTCATCTTATTTTACAGTGGGGTTAAGCTTCTTGGCATGGTGGACGGCAGGGCACAAGTCCTAAAAAAAGAAGTGGCGGGAAGCTGACGTCACAACAAGAAGTGACATCATGAAAGGTGGCTTGCACTCAGTTGCAGTTTATAGTTATTGAGCTCCCGGTAAAATAAGTGGGAGGACGCCGTCCACCTGCGTGGTACCCCAACTCGAGCCCTGGTGGACGGCATCCACCCTGTGAAAATAGTGGGTGAACACCATCCACCCACGTCTACCCCAGAGTTGTGCCCTAAATGCAATACTCCTTAGGCTTTAGGAGAGCACTAGTGACAGCAATATGCTAACTGCCGGTGGCACCTTAGGAGCTAGAAAGCCGTCTCTGGTAGTGACAAGCTGATGGACAGTCTGTGGCACATACAGAACTAAAGACTCAGTGAACCTTCAGTAGCCTGCTATGTTCAGAAGGAAGAGAAAAAGAGAAGAAAGCTGATTTCCTAAATACTGCTGCGAGGTGTATCTCCCTGCATAGATGTATCACAACGGTGTGAAGTAAAAAAAAATGCCTAGAAAGGTTCCTTTTTGGGCCAACGAAGGAGCAGGGATAGGCTACTTTTATGAGCGTTTGTGTGCATGAGTCAGTGCACTTTACCTGTGAATGCTCAAGGTCAGGCTACTCGCAGGAGCATTTAACAGTTTAAGTCACCATCACTTTATGTCCTGCTTTAAGAGAGCCAAAGACGGAGCAAGGACAGGCGATTTTCTTAAGAATGTCGGTTTGCAGAGGTCACTTGCACTGCACCCGTGTGCGCGCAATGTCGGGTATCTCAGGAGCACTGAAGAGCAACATTCACCTGCTCTTTATACCTCGATTCTAGAGGGCCAACCAAGTAGCAAGGACAGGCTAATTTTTAAAGATCGCTGGTTTGCTGCACAAGTCACTTGCATTTTACCTGCGAACGAACAAAGTCAGGCTAAGAACTGGTCCAATGAAGGAGGAAGAACAGGCTACCTTTAAGAATGTTAATCGCTTGCAACGAAGCAGCAAGGGCAGGCTATTTTTAAGACCTCGTGTTTGCCCAAGTCATTTGCTCTTTATGTCTGAACGAGCAAGGTTATGCTAAGAACACTATTTGGAAAAAGCCACTTGCACTTATATTTTGGCACTAATGTAGAGCACACTATAACACGTAATATGATGTTCAATCAAAGATTAAAACTGGCCTTTGCAAACCGCTGGGAAGGTGCCAAAGGTGCAATCAGGTCTGAGGGCACTTACCTCTCTCTGCACTACAAACTGAAACTGTGGAGGCTTTTAAACAGTTGATTTTACAGTTATGAAAAGGTTTTTATGTTTTACTTTTGTGACCACAAATGAGTGTGCTAGAAAGGATTTTTCACAGCTGTTCAAATGGCAGTAAATTTTATTTGATGGCGACCTTGACAAAGAAAAGGTTCTTAGGTTTCGTTTCTCTGTATTTTAAATCAATGCATCAGAAATTGTTTCTTCTTTGGCAACTGTATGCAATGGTTTTGATTAACTATGCAAATAAACTTGAATTGAATTGAGTATCACAAACTATGGGCCCTATTACGATATCGGGCGGAGTTTCCTGCACCTGGCATCGTCCCGACCGACTAATTAGGATGCGACCGAACACCTATACTTTACAATGGGAGCACATATTCCTCAAGGTGGAGCAATAAACAGGGGGAACAACAGGTGTCCCCTTGGCCTCCAACTGGAGTCCGTGCACCCAAGTGGGCTCTGCTGGGGGACCCCAAAGTCGAGTTCCGACAGCCTTGTCAGAAAGGCCGGCATGGAAAGGCTGCTGAAACACGACATCATAATCCCAAGGGCAAAAAGTGTCGCCCTTGGAATTATTGGCCGCATTCCGACTGCCCAATGGTAGCCAGTCGGAATGACCACTCTTTCATCGTAATTAGGCGGTGGTAAAAGAATCCTATATGCATATTAGTTTGCGGTCGGAAATCATAATAGGGCCCTAAGTTTGTTCAGCCACTAGCAGGTGAGTGTGCTCATAACCTCACACACATTTATGAGAGTCTTCCTCTAAGGAGAAAAGAGCATTATAATAATGTTTTGATCAAAGTGATAATTGCCTGAGTTGAGTCAAGGTAAAGGATCTTGTAAAGTCTGTGGCTGGAAAAGTCTGCACTTGGTAGATCAGTCAGCAGGGTGTTTGGAACAGTAAAGACCAGAAATTCAACTACAGTTTGAAGGTCTGCAGTGAGAATGTACTACTTTGTGCTACTATGTTTTGGCCCTATTTCACTATGATGAATGTGTACAACAGTTTGCTGTATAGGATTCCAGAGATTTAATGTTAGAGACATGGTTGGATCTATCCCACAATTGCTAGGGGTGACGTTCAGTGTTGGAGTTGTGATGATGGAGAGGACATGAGTAGAGTGTAGTGTTTTCCAGGTACATTTTTAGGTATTCAAACATCATTAAGTCATTGGTTGAACCACAAAGAGGGTAACCTCTTCTATTGTTGAGTTGTCAAGTATAGTTGTCTATCGCCACATCATGATACTTGGGTTTTATCATTCCCCCCTCATTCTCACCCTCATCCCTCTCTCCCTGCAGTGTCTCCGTACATAAGTCAAAGTTGTTCCATGAGGGAATAGTTCCATGAGGAACTCCAATGGACATTGACACTGGGCATATATAGATTCTTACTTTCTGAACATTTACTCCATGCTATTAAGGAAAGAGATAGGTTAGCTGAGAACTCTAACATTAATTTCGATGTATGTTTTTAGGGTGGCTTGGAGAAGTGTGTGATTGACCAATGTATACCATAACATTGCATGCGTTGGTCGTTACAATGACCGCGTTGTTACATCGCAGTACATTACAACACAAGTCATTACAGTGACTTGCTCTAGATGGCACACTAGACTTAGGAACAGTATCATTTACTATTCTAACGCCAGTGTGTGCAACAGTAGGTAAGGTGTTGAAATAGTAAAATACACAATTCCTTAAACTAGAGCGCCATCTAGAGCAAGTCGTAACGACTTGTGTAGTATTGTACTGCGATGTAACAACGCAGTCGTTGCAACAACCGCGTTGTAAAGGTAACGCGATGTAATGACCGAGTTGTTAAGGTTGTTTCTTGTGATTGACTGCATCAAATGCTACAGAGAGGTGCAGCGAAATTAGTATATTAGCTCTCCTTGCTGTCATCTATGAGTTGCTATTTCTGTGAACTTCCTGAGATCAGTTTTCTATGATCATTTTCAGGAAAGCTGCTCACAGCTTTCTGAGAGGTTATTTTAGAAAGGGGTGGGGTCCTTAATAGTGTGATATCTAATTTTAATCTGACCCATTTTATAATTGTCTGGGAATTTTTGACAGGAAAAATAATCCACAGTTTTGGATCAATAATCAAGAACACCGGAATGAGATCTGATTGGTAGCTAGTGGCTTTTAGATATGATACAGCTTTTCAAAGTTTCTCAATGGATAGAAGGCGTGTTGTGCTTTCTTGCTTCAGTATTTCGTGGGAGTACACACAGCAGTCTGCCTAACAGTGAGATAGATACATTCTTTACTAATCGATTATTTAAAATCATTATAAGAAAAGCCATTGATGCATTTTTACTCATGAACAATATAGCAGTGCTTACAAAAGCCTGAATGGGCATAAAACCTGGAAAAATTAGAAGTCGCTAAAATTTGAGAAATATGATTAAAAAGGTTACTGTGCCTTATGAAAGTGCGTGAACATAAGATATTAGGATACACAAGAAATCTAGGGCCAGATGTAGGTAGAACTTATTTACCGATTTTTAATTACCGAATTGTACCGATTCGGTAATTAAGAATCGGTAAATAAGAAGGGGGGGTATGTAGAAACATCCAGATGTTCCATTTACCGAATCGGTAAATATCTGTATTTACCGATTCGGTAAATACCGACCGGTAATGCTCCAATCATTCCTATGGGCTTTGAAGCCCATAGGAATGAATGGGGCATTACCGGTCGGTATTTACCGAATCGGTAAATACCGATTTTGACAAGGGTGCAGGGGGTGTCACTTTGACACCCTCTAGCACCCCCAAAAAAGGTTCGGGGGCCATGTGGCAGGCATACCTGCCCTAAGGGCAGGTCTGCCTGTCATATGGCACTGGTGTGCATGCACACATGTGCATGCACACCGGAATCGGTATTTTACCATCAAATATATTTGATGGTAAAATACAGATTCGGTAAGGGTTGTGGGACTCAGAAGAGTCCCACCTACATATCAAATTTATCGAATAGGTAAAAATACCGATTCGGTATTTTACAGAATCGGTAAATTTACAGATCGGTAAATTTACCGAATCTGTAAAATATGTGTCCCTACATACCAAAGCTCAAATACCGGTCGGTAACGGCCGAAAATACCGATTTTCGGCCGTTACCGACCGACCTACATCGGGCCCCTAAAGTGCAATTGTTAAACCTAGTAGGGGTAAAGGGATGGCCCCATGGCTGTTCAAAGTGCCTCTAAACTAGCCCCAAAGCTGACAGGGGTCTAGTCAAGGAGGTTCTTATCCATACACAGTACCACTGGACAGAGCCCGGGTTAAAGTGCAATTGGTAAATGGTTTCTAGAGATCAAAACCTGACAGGAGCTCTAGTCAAGAGGATGGTTTAGTCAAGAAAGTGCTTATTCATGCACAGTGCCTCTTAACAGAGCCCAGATTGAAATGCAGTTACTAAATAGTTTCACAAGATCATAGGGGGCAAGTTGTATCACAGTTAGGGCCAGATGTAGGTCGGTCGGTAACGGCCGAAAATCGGTATTTTCGGCCGTTACCGACCGGTATTTCAGAAATGGTATGTAGGGGCATTAATTTACAGAATCGGTAAATTTACCGATTCGGTAAATTTACCGATTCTGTAAAATATCCAATTTGATGGTAAAATACCGATTCCGGTGTGCATGCACATGTGTGCATGCACACCTATGCCATATGACAGGCAGACCTGCCCTTAGGGCATGTAGGCCTGCCACATGGCACCCGAGCCTGTTTTGGGGGGCCAGAGGGTGTCAAAGTGACACCCCCTGCACACTTGTGATAATCGGTATTTACCGATACGGTAAATACCGAATCGGTAATGCCCATTCATTCCTATGGGCTTCAAAGCCCATAGGAATGAATGGGCATTACCGATTCGGTATTTACCGAATCGGTAAATACCGAATTGTTCCGATTCGGTATTCCAGCACATCTGGAATACCTACATCTCCACCCCTCTGATTTACCGATTCTTAATTACCGAATCGGTAAAATTCGGTAATTAAGAATCGTAAATCAATTCTACCTACATCTGGCCCCAGGTTCTTCTACAGAGCAAATTAAAAAAAAAATTATTGGTCTCGCTAGCGAAGTTAAGCATTAAAAGATTGTGATGTCTTTAGCAGTCTATTGGGGCGTGGTATCAGATTCACATGTTGGTAATGCCCAAACCGCTCTCAGGAACTTCAGGAATCGAGCTGCCAGGTGTGAGGACTCGCTTTTCAGGCATGCATCAGCAGCTCCACACAAATTCAAATGTTTAGGGCACACCATATTGGTTGCAGCCAGAATAGTCTAAGGTGGCCGCAATTGAAAATTATATGGATTAATGATTCCTCCTGCATTGCACAGAATCAGTAACATCTTTCATGCTCATCAACGTTTCTCTGGCCACACCAAATAGCTTTTAAGCTGAATTAACTCTAATCTCACTCTCATTAACTCCTGCTTTAAGACTAGACTGAAAGGCAGGGAGAGATATGACGGCGGGGCTCCTGACTCGTACAGTGTAGATGCCCACCTGTCATGGGCCAATTTCTTAATCGTCTAAGCATTCTGTTCCCTGGAGATAGTTTTTGCTTGCTTGGTTATGAGTCTGGAGACTATTGGCACTGGGAGACCACTATACAAGATCTCTCGAACCTCTAGTGTATCCAATGCAGAGTTGAGATACTTGCGCCAGTTTTTTTTTTTATTATTGTTTGCCAAATTATGCTTTTTAGCATGTTTTCTTTTCAGTATTTGGCTTTCATGCAGTACATTAAACATTTTGCTTTGAGTGCTCAGTGCTGTGATAC
This sequence comes from Lissotriton helveticus, assembly GCF_964261635.1. Classification (NCBI taxonomy): domain Eukaryota; kingdom Metazoa; phylum Chordata; class Amphibia; order Caudata; family Salamandridae; genus Lissotriton; species Lissotriton helveticus. Next base: position 1,144,840,158 of record NC_136059.1, on the reverse strand, counting down.
CAAGCAGAACTCCTCTCAAATTTGGGCATGACAGAACATTTTCATTTCTTGCTACAAATGTCGAATTTTGACTTATACTGATCTACCAGATCTTATCAGTGTTGGATTGTTTTGGAGTTTGGCATTTGGTACTTGCATTATCATAGAAAACAGTTTTCTAGGGCATCTTTTGCACTAGCTATTTGCACAAAGTATCAGAAGGTGGATGGGAGCACACTGCCTCACATAACAACACAGTTCGCCCTTCAGCATTATGGTAAATGCAGTACAATGTTTCCGCTTACTTGAATATTAGCTGTAGTCTTTCACCAGAGATGGTGCAGATAGTGCTGTAAATCTCTTGACACATGTTTCTGGATATTATATTTAATCAGTAGAGTCTGGAGATAAAAAAAAGCAAGGGTTTGGTGTTTAAGTTCATTTATGGTTTGTGGCAGAGTCAAGGACTGGGCACTTGAATGGTCTGTTATATTCCTTCTAGTTTGACAATAGAAAGCAATGCTTCTCCTAGTAGCTACGGTGCCACACCCCAAAGGGGTTCAAATAGGAAGGAACATCCACAAAGGGGGAAAACCCTCCTTGGCATTCATATAAAACTTAATTGGAGAAGATTTCACAGGTGATCCAAAATGCAGCAACTCTTCTGATGAGAATACATTTTCTGTACTTTAAGATCACTCCATAAGCTATCATTAAACAAGAGATGCAAATTCACGGCTTTGAGTAGAGAGGACAAAGTTAAGCACTCGGAAATGCCTTAATTTGTTGCAAAAACGTTTTGATGACATTCTCCCAAGAGAGCTATGAGATCAGCAATCCTGGCATTATTACAAGCTCTAGCAACCTATACTATGAGAATTGGAAATAGAGCCTTCTTTATAACCACAGCTTAACTCTGCAGTGAGACTCTTTGTTGGGCGGTCCTGTTTCCGACATGATGCCAGTTGGACGCTCATCCGACCGGCATCGTAATGAGGCCCTAAGTGTAAAAATAAAAGTAAAATGATAACACAGCGTTAATAACGTTACATTATTATTATTTTCTTCTTCTGTAAGGAGCGAGACAGGTTGGGGCCGGGCTGGGCTTGTCACAAGAAGAGAGAGGAGGAGTGGTTATTGCTGCACCAAGTGCGTATGACAGTTTAGCTGCTGTCTTGGGCTTGCCAAACTGTATTGTGCAATTAGGATGTTACCCACCGGCTGTATTGTACAGCTTGGGTATAGAACATGCACACCTCCCAATCCCCATATGAGCGCCGAACCATGGTGCTCAGACCAATCACGATGCTGCTGCCATGGTGACAGTAGTGTTGTGATTGGATTAGAGGAGCTTGGGTGCTGCTGGGAGCCAGGAGAACAGCAAGGATGGAAAAGAGGCTGCGGCTGGTGACTGGCGGTGACAAGGTAAGTCTTCTTTTATTTTCTAAACCACCCCACCCCACCACCTATCCCTACCAGCCAACACTGGTTTTGGGTCCTGTGCCAGATGACTCTGCAACTCTGGAACTGGCTGAGTTGTCAGGGCATCTCCCTGGTGCCATAACACCTGCCAGTATCTTTAAACTCTCTGGCAGACAAGCTCAGTCTGTGTTGCCTAGCGGCTCATGAGTTGCAACTGTACTCAGAGGTGGCACAGGGCAGATTCCAGTCCTGGGGGGAGCTCTTGTTGTATCTTTTCACCAGCTCTGATAAAGCACGGTCTCCAAACTTTGGTACATTGGAGTACAGAAGCCAGTTCTAGATTGGAGACACCATTTGTCTGGATTGGAACTCAGGCCTTCTGCACTCCTTCCCAAATCTGCCTTTCTTGCCCAAAGTTATGAAGAATATTAGGAACAACTGGTCCCATGTCATTGTAGTTGCTCCAGATTGGGCTAGGAGAGTGTGGTACCCAGAATGTGTGGCCTTGAGCACCTGTTATTTGATTCAGCTGCCTCTTTGGGAGGACCTCCTGTCTCAGCAGTAGGGTAAAGTTATGCAGCCGAAACTTCAGAAACTACCTCTCCAGGTGTGGAGATTGAGCTGCGACAGTTGATAGCCTACAATCTCCCCCTCCCCTTCCTCTACCCCAACAACCCACCCAAGTAGTACATTTCATTTTGGCCATTAGGCGTCCCTTGACAAAAGTCATCTATGCAGGACACCAGTAGAAGTTTGTTGTTTGGTGTTCTTCTCAACATATCCAAACCTTACAAGCTCAGTTTTCTGATGTCCTGCTTTTCTTCTTATTACTAGCCCTGCAGGGCCTTGATATGTTAACACTTAAAGATTATTTGTTGGCTTTGTTTATAATCACCTGATCAGCCATCCTTATTTAAATCACCTTATGTGCTGTGTTTTTTAAAAGGGCTGACCCATATGTCCCTCCAAAGCACTTTGTGATGCCCCAGTGGGAGCTCAATCTGGCTCTCACATTTGTGAATGAATTTGGACGATCATACTAAATAAGACTGATGCTTGACTGTCTATGGTGCGAGTTCTACTGTCCACATGGTGCTGGGTGTTTTTTCATGCTGATGTTTGGACATTTAAACATTCAATAGAACTGCATTCAGCACCCTCAGAGACATTTAATATAGCCATAATTAGTCATGGATAGCAAGAATACAATATTCAATAAGCGTTAGTTGCATGGCCGTTCTTAGATGGTGGCGTGATTTGTCTGGTTAATTCCGAACACAAACGAGATTCCTCCATGCTAACTTGTTACGTGACCGCCAGCGGCTGATCTTTGCTGGAAGTGTCAGTGTACAGAATAAACAATCTGTGAAAAGCTTGGAGAAACAATTGGATATTGTTATTTTCGTCCATGAGAGAGGGAAAAAAAGGACTTGCGAGTTCCTTTACAAGGATTGACAACTCCTATTGAATAATGTATTCAGGTTTATAAATAGCCATGACTTTTTATGGCTATATTAAATATCTATGAGGGTGCTGAATGCAGTTCTATTGAATGTTTACTTGTTTGACATTCATTTTCAAATGAACAGGAGTCACCTTTGGTAGTAGGGTGCCAGAACTGCGATAGCATCTCTTTGTGTACAATTCCACTGTGAGTGGTTCTCACCAACTATATTGATTTATTTAAAGTAGTTGTATGAGGTGTGGCAATTCTCCCATTTGGGTCCACTACTACCACGTATAGTTTTTGCAAATGTTTGGAAATGTTACCGTTTTTATATCACAATGGTGTGCATAAAAGTTATAATACAATGGAATATAAACTTCTGTAAGGGAGGATTAACTCATGTAATTGTCGAGGGGAAGTATTTCACTATGTTACCTTGTTTCCTTATAGGTAAGGAATGCAAGTGTGGTTACTTACAAACATAAAGTAAGGGCTATTATTTTACTATTGGTTAAATAGTAACCAGTAAGAATTTGATTTTCCATGAGTGATCATTATCCTGAGAAAGGCCAGTGACCCATAAGGGCATTTGAGGTTGGCTGAAACATGTCGGTACAAGTAGATGGGGTAATGGCGATGTAACTCCTCCTATATACCCTACATTTACTTTTAACCCTATCAAGTGGGACCATTAATAAAGAAGTATATAGGTACCAACTTAGCCAATTTTTGTATATAACTTCCTGCATTAGAGATCCCTCCTTTGGAGAACCTTTTCCTTTTTCTTTTCTCTTCTTTAGAAAAAAAGACATGCGCTCCACCCTGAGTGTTGGTCTGCACCAGGGTGTTAGCGGCCATATGATGAAGCATGCCACTACATAGTGGGTGAGAGCAGTCTTAAGAAATCCCTTGGGCTTTTTCCTAAGGTTTTGCCATTTATTGATATATTTACTTTCCTTTTGTAACCTCCTTTTCATGCACATGTTTTACACTTACTTGGATAGTATCCTTTTTCCAACTGTCTTTTACATGCAGCTGTTCCCTATCCTTCTCTTTGTGAGAGGTCTGTTGTTAAGTTAATAGACATGTGAAACTGCTAACGCAACCTAAATTACCTTCCTAGTTAGTTCAGTGCCCATGTGCTGAAGGGTTCATTACGGTGTCCAAAATACCTTTATAATGCCTGTTTCTTGGACAGCTTTCGATCCAGTTGGGTGAGTCTCAGTCATGCGATTTTGTATAGATGGGTTGAGGGCCAAAAAAACAATGTATCTGCAATTAGTGTAGAGATTATAGTAGTTTTTGCAAAGCATCACAGGATTCCTGGCCTAAATACAGCATTAGATTGCTGTGCCGTATCGCGAGGAATTTATTAATAGTAATTATCAGCATATATAAAGGTTTTTTGTTTCTAGGGTAGCCGACATATGTTAGACACCTTAGAAGTATTGGCTTGGGCTTTTTCAAGGCTCCAAAGATGGCTACGTCCTGTAATATCAGATGTACAGTTCGTGCCACAGAGCTGTGTTTAGTCAACTGGTGTTGTCATTCCTTTCTGCGGTCGTCTGTGGGGTCCGTGTTGCGGCACCAACAGTTGTGTGTTTCGGTGAAGATACGTTTAGTCATGTCCCCAGAAAAAGCAGAGAGGAGACCGAGTCGGGGATCGCCCGTGGTAGTGAACACTCCCCTGCATCAACTTGCTGCCTATTTATCCAGGGATACTACACCAATGAATTATGTACCATTTTGAAGCTGTGAGCACCATTTCTGGGTAAACATTTTCATGCGTTAATAAATACAAATGTCTATCTGTTTTGGGGTTGATCAAAGGCTTAGGGTAGTCCAATAGTGTTCACACTCCTCACTGGAAGGATCTTTTTGATCCACAAATCATAATCAGAACCACACATCAATACTCTTTCAAATGTATTTGCCTTAAAAATGTCATGTGACTCATAATTTGGAGTGGGGCATTGGAACTATATGATGGCAGGAAAATATTTATCTTTGTATGAGAGGAAATACATTTGTATTGTATGAGTCAAAAGAATTCAATGTCACTTGCGCTTAATAGTTCACAGATCAATTCCCCACAATTGCAACGTGTCCTTTCATATAAAGCACCGTGCCTACTGCTAAAATAAAACTACAATTACTATATTAGGAATTGTAGTTTCTGTAGACTTTATGCGAGCGATGCAAATCCTCAACTGTTGTCGCTTGATGCCATGTTTTTGAAAAAACATTCATCCTTAGGTTAAAATATCTTAAAATAATGTGACTTTGAAAAATACAAACATTCTGGTGTACTATTGTCACTGGTAAGTGCATTTATTTTCTCTACTAACACCACAGTAAGCTACATACTGTGCTGGCAAACGTTCAGGTTTGCAACTCTCAGACTAGCTGACTGTTTTCTTAATTTTATTTCTATACACATAAACAAAGTGGCAGTGTTCTTTGTAGCTGGATGTCATAGAGATAGTTAAGTGAGTTTATTTAGCATTGGTATATTAGCCATACGTGTGGTCCAGCTTTTGTTTTATCTTCATCTGAAATCTAGTTGTGCTTTCTTCAAATAGCACAAAATGAAGATTTGCAACAAGAGCTAAGCAACATTCAGAAGGAACTTGAACTTTCACAACAGAACTGGCAGGAGGAACAGAACAAATTGAAGTCAAATCTAGAAACACACGACAGCGTATTAAACAGCGAATGCAAAGAAAACCAGTTGTTGAAATCAGAGAGAAATAATCTTGAGAAGTCACTGCAGGTACTATGATTTATTCGATCTTGAATATTTCTTTCCTATTTGTAGCTTTTCAACTTCCCAAACAGTCTGAAAAATGTACCAAGTTAAGCAACACTTTCCAACCATCCAATGCTACTTTCTCTGGAATTGAGTACGCATATATGGTATCCTAATGGGAGATTTCGTGGCCTCTATTGGGAAAACTGCAATCACCTCGTAGGGGTGCAAGGCATGAGCAGTTCGGACAGCCTGTAGGGGAATGCTTGGTTGGAAGAGTGTTGAACTGCCCCATGGCCTCTACAGAATGTGTTTTGCTGTTGTGGTTGAATGGCCAAAGTAATGCAGTTATCAGTGAACCTAGGCATGTAATGACCGGAAGAGAAGATAGAGTTCATGGACTTAACCATAGGTTATGGTGCTGTCTGATAGAGGAATCTTTCTAGTATCCAGCCAGGAGCAATAGGGGAGCAGCCCATACATTTTATGGATGTTGTTGCCCACTGTGCAAAGGATCCAAGCTGCATCTCACCGATGAGGCCCTAGTAGGCTGAAACTGGTCCATGCTCATGTTATTGTTCTGAGGGATCTGATCTGCCAGCACGGACAGGACTGTTCCTCCTGAAGCAGGGATAAGTCTGATTTGCATATGAGTGACCGCTCCATCTGCAGTGGCTCATTTGACAAAAACAATGGTCTGGAATGAAGCCTGATGTTAGTGGCAGTAGCTGGGACTTTTGCAGTCATTGCATGCTTCACCTTTTATTGTTTGAGTGTGATGTCAGGAAGCAGGGCTGGAGGCATTGCTTAATCCTTTACACTGGACGAGCACAATGGAGAAATATTTCAAACCCACTTCCACTGAGTTTCTTTCAAGGAAAGGTTGGCAGTCATTGTGGAGTCTCATCGTTGTCTGGACTCAGGGTGTACGTAGAGAACACTAACCGCATCATACCGATAATGAAATACATTTCCCAGCAAGCCATGAATTCTAGTGTATTTAGGAGAGATGCTAGCCACCTTGAATATCTGGGTATAACATCCCTAGTGGCCCATAGTACCTTTGCTTGTCAATCATGATACAGTGTTGCTGCAAAGGATCTTGCTACGCCACTAAGGTTGTCAAAGGTGTCAGCAGTTGCCCCATTTCTCCCATCAGTAATTTAGATTGAAGCGGGGTTAAAGTGAAGGAGTTCAATCCAACTTTCACCATAGGGAGAGACGGCATGTCGTAGTCGGAGTTACCAAAACAATTGCCATTTATGCATCTCATATTTGACGTAAATATCTACAAAGAGCACAAGATAGTACCAGACATCACATTCCCCAGTTTAGAAATCTCAAAGACTTCTCAACTTTGGAAGCCCTTTAAGGCTTGCATGTGGCCTACCATATTTCCTATGCACTTAGGGTCCCTCATGTTATGTTATGTTGCGATCCCAGCACATATAGGGTCTTTTGCCATGGTATCAGCACAGTGTATGTCATAGGAGGGAGGTTCAATATGATCTTTTCTCTGTATGGTAAATGCGTTGGGTGCATATCTCCCATCAGCCACTGCTCACTCAAGAAGACTGGGTCATAGTGTGGATCGTGTGGATAGTTATGCCTAGACATGCTTGTGCCACCAGGCTTTTCTGTTATTAACAAAGACAGAAAAGACTAACAAGGCGGAGGGGTAGCTATCATTCATAAAGACAACTTTGTCATCAAGGAAATAGAATATTGCAATTACAACTCCTTTGAATGTCTTACAGCCAACATGAAGACCAAAGATAATGGAACTTTGCTCTGTCACCTTCTTTATCATCCACCAGCCCACACCTCCGCATTTGGGGAACACTTATCCGACCTGATCGCTCACTGTGCACTCGGAGATGCCAACAATCTAATTCTTGGGGACCTTAACCTTTGGTGGAATGAAACTAAAAACCCGCATATTCAAAAGCTATCCAATCTCCTCTTTGATAACAACTTAATCCAACATTGCACGGAGGAGATGCACTACAAAGGAGCGATCCTGGATGCTATCATCCCTTCCAGGTCATAGTTCAACTCTGACCTCAATACTGAAAGGAGAAAACTAAGAGCCAAAGAAAGAAGCTGGAGGAATATCCCTACCTCCATCATCCACGAACAACTCAAATCAGCTTGCAGGAAATACAATAACCACATCAAAAACAAGAAATCCTCCTTCTTCCGCTCTGCATTGGACAGCGCAAAAAATAGACCAAAAGAGCTCTATAACATCATAAGGCAACAAACCTCCAAGCCCGTGACCTCTTCTATACAGGCATCCAAAGAATAATGCGACAAATTCGCCAACTTTTTCAATGATAAGATCACGAAAATCAAACTCTCACTTGACGTCAGCAATACACACCCTACTAAGTGCATCACGTCTGGAACGCTCGATATCGCTCCCTATCCCTTGACCAACTCATGGTTAAGCTTCCGCCCCATGCAAGAATCAGAGATAATCACACTGATCGCCACCTCCAAACCCTTAGCCCATATTCTAGATCCCATTCCACCCATACTGACTAAAAAACTGAAGCGCTCCCTAGCACCACTTTGGTGCACAATCATAAATAGCTCTTTGAAAAATGGAGTCGTTCCAGACTGCCTTAAAGTGGGACAAGTCACTCCATTGCTGAAAAACCCGGCCTCGACACTATGGAGCTCAATAATTACAGACCTGTCTCTAACCTCCCCCTTCTGTCCAAAGTCTTAGAAAAATGTGTACTCCAACAACTAACCCAACACCTGGACAACATCAACCTCCTAGACTCCCATCAATCAGGTTTCAGAAAAGGCTGTAGCACTGAAATCGCTATCCTCAACATCATTGACGATATTCATAAATCACTTGACTCCGACCAATGCTGCCTCATCATTCTCCTTGACCTCTCGGCAGCATTCAACACGGTAGATCATAATCTTCTCCTCAGGGCGCTCCAAGATAGAGCCGGTCTTGGAGAAGCGGTCCACCAATGGTTCTCCTCCTTCCTGCACAATCGCACTAAAAAAATAAAAATCAAAACCTCCGCCTCTGTCCTCCACCCAGTCAACAAGTGAGTCCCTCAAGGCTAAGTGCTATCCTCGCAACTCTTTAACATCTACATGGAACCTCTCACTAAACTACTCAAAACAGCCAACATCCATTTCCATCTCTATGCTGATGACACTCAGATATATCTGGAAACCACCTCCCTCAGAGACATTCAAAAGATCAATGAAGTACTGAGAGATGTTCAACACTGGCTATCATGTAACCACCTCAAACTAAACCCTGACAAGACCGAGACTCTCCTCATTTTGAATAAAGAAGAACACCCCCAAATTGCCGAATGGCTAAAGGCCGTCGATGCGCTCAAAGGGATTCTCACACTGGAAGACTCTGTCAAATCATTAGGCATCACTCTAGACCCGAAACTGAGCATGACCGGACACATCAAGAACTCGGCCAAGAGTGCCTTCCTTAATCTCAAACTTCTGAACAAGATAAAACCTTTCATTCCGCCAAATGACCTCAAACAGGCCACCCAAACCCTGGTACTGTCAAGATTGGACTATGGGTATGCAGTCCTCTCAGGAATACCAAAATCCCATCTGGCTCCCATCAAAACAACGCTGCATGCGGCAGCCAGAATGATCACCGGCATCAAGAAATTTGACCACATTTCCCCTGCACTCAGGGAACTAAAATGACTTCCAGTCGAAATGCGGATCAGCTTCAGAAAAGCCTGCCTCACACATAAAGCCCTACATACCGGCAAACCTGAATATCTGGCAAAAAACTCAAAGAAGCCGGTCAGGCCAGAAACCTTAGAAGCTCAAACTCCCTCCTACTCATTCCACCAAAAACTCGAAAACAAAAAAACGCGGATCGATCCTTAGCAGGAAGCGCTCCAAAAATCTGGAACTCTATCCCCCCACACATCAGAACCACTACCACTTTTGTAAAATTCAAAAGCCAACAAAAAATCCTGTCCCTCAACCGCTCCCTAGGCAATCAATAGGGCCAATCGAGACTACGAAGGACTCCGTAGTTAAAGACTGTCTATCACCTTGTCGCTCCTTTGTCTTTTGTTTTTTTTATTTTGTGAATCTATGCAATGTATCTGATGTAAAGCTCTCCGATACCCTAGGGTCTGGCTAGCGCTATATAAAACTTCTTAAATAAATAAATAAAAGGAGCTGTGGTAATGAGGCCTTAGTGAAGGCTGCTCAGCCTGCCAGGGATAGGGTAAAAGGGTACCAAAAGGAGATGCTGTTGTGCAGTCAGCCTACTTGTCATAGCATGTTCATCAGGCAGTGACAGTCTTTCTCAGTAGTTACGAAAACCCTCAAAATGTTGAAGTTACTCTCTTGATAATTGTGAGGTCTCATGTCCACTGGAGATCCTGCTCTATGGCACCTATTGAGTATATTGCATACTTGGATAAGTTAAACCTGAGATCAGAGAACTCACTGAATAGTCTGCAACTCTCTAAGACTCAGTTGCCAGACTGCCCTGGGTCTTGAAAATAAATGAGCAGGCCGTCTGCTATGAAGACATTCTATTTGTAATTACTGAGGCCAGTTTGAATCCCCTCAGAAGACCATAAATCTGGACCCATTCTGCCAGCGTCTCCATGGCTATGGCAAATAATAATTGGGGCAGTGGCCAGCCATGTGTGGTACCTCTGCAAATGGTGAAGGTGTTTGACATTGAGCTTCCCACTCCAACTCTGTTGATCAGATTAGCATTATGGAGGCACATGCATTTAAGGAACCTGGGTTCTACATTCATCTTCTCTAGTAGTGCGAGCAGGTAATCTCACTACACTGAATTTAACACCTTCTCAAAGTCAACCATCTTAGGGCCAATGCACTATCCAATTGGTTAGCCAAAGCTAGGGCATTGTGATATTATGTCTAGTTGGCCAACAGCACATGAAACTGCATTGGTCGGGGTGGACAGAAAAATCGAATTATTCTTGCCAATCATATGGCCCAAATGGTGTGTGAGGGAGTTTGGACATTAGACGTACCATGTTTTGGAGGTCAGCCAGTTTAATGCATAACCATTATTTTAGACTTGTGCAAATCAGGCGACAGTCCACCACCCTCTAATGCCCCCAGCATGGTTCTAAGTGATGAGAGTACTTTAGATGAGATGTGTTTAAAAATGTCAGGGGGTAATTTGTTTGAACCAGGTGCTTTACCACTCTAGAGCAGGCCTGGGCTGTTGACTGTTCTTTATTCATGATCTCCTCATCTAGGAGATATTGTGCCTTATTTCACACCAGAGTGTAACCGTACTCATATACTGCCATTTTCTGCCAAATTAGAAGGTGCCCTATGAAATTCAACCTGCATTTATATTTTTTTGTTTCAATTTTATCTTAGAAGTATTGTATTTATGGGGCATCGCCCAATCAACCTTGCCTTTTTTAGGCCCATAGCAAGTGCTAATTTTGACTACAGGATATTGAGCAAAGTCCTGACCACCAGCCTACTTCAGCTTCATCCCCAACTGATTGACCCTGATGAAAATCGGTTTATTCCTTCCCAAAATATTTGATCAAACCTACGTGTTTCTGTAGAATCCTGGATGTGGCCCCTCAAACCTGGCCAGGATCCATGGCCCTGAGCCTAGATCTTGAAAAAGCATTCAACACCCTCAGGTGAGACTATCTGTTTGAAGTTCTCCACCGCTTAGGATGCCCATGCATTTTCTGACTCACACATGTACTCTATTCACATTCAATTGCTTGGGTCTGAGTTGGCACATCCATTTCCCTCTTCTTTGCAATGGGCCGAGGTACACAGCAGGGTTGTGCCTTGTCCCCGCTGTTATGCGCTCTGGCCATAGAGCCATTGGTGATGCCTGGAGTGAACTGTGTTATCCCTGTCTGATGTGATTTATGTGGTTTCATTGTGTGGGGATGATCTTCTTTTCTATTTCAAGGGTTTCCAGGATACTTATCCAGAGCTCCAACACCTCTTTCAAGAATTTGAGGCCACATCCAACCCTTGAGTGAACTGGTTGAAATCATGCACTTCTAGGTCTGAATGCCCCTGAATCCTGCACAGATTTAGGAGGGGGTCTCTTACGTTAAGAGGGAACCACTTTGTGCTACCTCGGCATCCAGATCTATCATTCGGACAAAGACCTGTTGAACAGTAATCTGACCAGAGCAGCATCAGCCCTTGCTTCATAGATCTCATCCTCGAGATCCCTTCACCTATCCCCAGTTGTCAAATAATTTTCTCGAAGATGGTATCTTCCCATATCTCCTATATTACTTTGCAAACCTGCCATTGATACTGCCAACTATTTTTTTCTGTGTCCCGGACGGGCTCTTAGGCAATCTATTTTTGGCATACTAGGGAAAGATGAGAGGCAGTTTCCAAACAACGCCTCGTGGTGGACTTCAGGTGTTATTTCACGAGTTGCCTGTTAAGATAATTTCTTTTCAGCTAATGAATGTTAGAATGTATATTGCATAATACACTGTGCATCAATGTTGCAACATATTGTACATTAGAGCAGTACTTCTCCCCAAAAAATATTGTAGAGGAGAACCCCCATTTAGAGCAACTAGCTTACTGTGCTCACTCACTAAGTGTAATTTAGGTTAGTATAATGCTTATACTCCAAATTATAAACTCAGTCTAGACATAGTAGCACCACCGCATGGCTACATTCCTCTCCAATGTAGGCAGATATTCATTATCCATAGTTCTGCTATGTAAAAGGGCCAAAAACCTATTCCATACCTGGTAAGTTTTGATCATGTGGGAAAGAATGTGTCTGAGCTCGACCCATTACCTGCATTTTAGCTCTACTTGGAGGATCATGTCAGAGTTGTTACCTCCTGATCTGCTCCTCTCAGGATTCATGAAATGCTGCTGGACACTAATGACTATATTTTTGTCAAGAGAAAAATGAAAAGGGAGCTGGGATCCAGGCTTCCTGGAACAAGGCCTGCCTCTCTTTCTCTCACCTTTACCCACAATATTAGTGTCATCTCCCCTGGAGGAAGACTTTGGGGTTGTTAACCCCAATCAGCCTTCTCTCAGGGGACCTGAAATGTATGTAAAATCTCTGTAAAGATGAGACCACATGCATAAGTGGTCATGAAGCAGTGGTGAGGAACAGACATAAATTAGATGTATGTGTGGTAAACTTTGGCTGCACCATTTCTCTCTGGGTTTGTCCGTAGTTCTTGGCTTCGGATTTCCTGGAACCCAGGAAAGACTTTCAACCAAACATATTTGAGAAGCAGAGAAACTAGAAAATCCAAGGAGGCATGCATTGCAACAAGCTGTCTAAGCCGAACATTGCATACAAAAGCAATGTATTAAGGAAAAGCCAACTGCAACTGAGCTATCATCCTGTATTCACACAATAATGTCACATTATTGCTTTCTGAGTGTCAACCAAAGATAGGCGCCTGCTACTGGTGCTTGGTTTGGCCCTGCAAGGGACAATCCCACATATTAACATCCTGAAAACAGATATCCAAGAGAGAGAAGGTCTAGATTTATTCAGGCAGGAAATACTAGAAATAGACTAGTTGGGATAGGTTGACTTGGATGGCCCTCGTTTAACCCAATGAAGGTTGCACTGTGTTCTATTTTTTCAGCTTGTGCCTAAAATTCTTCCTGATTGGCAGTCTTCGATTTTCTCTGACAAGACGGAAGATCTGTAGTTCAACCAATATAATGGAAGGCACGCATGATTTTTTTTCTCATTTCTCTATTGAGTTATCTTTGCTCCTTATTGGCATTGTGCCAGAATTGCACCAGAGAGAAGATGACGTACTAACAGAACACAAACAAAATTGCTGATCTGCAACGTATTTCTTCTTTTCCCCTCCTGGCAAGCCTATCAAAGTGCCGCCAACCCACATTTTTGCACCTGATCCAGAAGGTTAACTTTCAACATTGTACCATGTACAGTCCACTAAGTGACTGCTTTCCCTCACTATCACTTAGTCATACTTACTCTCATACTCATTGATATTTTCTCACTTTCACTCTCATTGACACTTTCAAACACTAAACACTCACACTCTCATACTGTCAATTATTTGTCTTCTTTTCTGGCAACTCCAAAGCTCAGTGACAGCAGCAGGGCAGGAATGCGGTGCTGGAAATGGGAATTAGCACGGCATGATTCACAGCGAGGATCAAACACTTGGAACATTCTTACTTTTCAACTTATAATCAAGCTGATCTAAATCAACTTATTCAGGCTAAATTTTCCTTCAACAAAATTTCCACAGAGTCTGCTAACTTATGTCTACTCAAATCTAGCCCTAAATACTATAGTGCACAGAACAAAGCTGGAAACTTATTGGCAAAATATCTCAAGGTTAAAAGAGAAAGAACAAAAATAGACTCTATTGTTGACTCTTCGAACACTGCCTTATATAAAGATGAAGACATTTTACACGAATTTACGAACTTCTATCAACAACTCTACACTCCAGAGTCCCCTCCTACTCCTGCGGGTATAAATCCCTTTTTATCTACAATTCCTCCTCCTCCCGCACCTGATGTAGACTTTGCTTCTTTGGAGGTTGATTTTTTGCCTAGAGATATTTTAGAGTCCATTCACATGCTCAAAAAGGGTAAGGCCCCGGGTCCGCATGGCTTTTCTATTGAATTTTATTTACATTTTTCCGCCCTCCTGGTACCAAAACTTCATCAATTGTTTTCCTTCTTTATTGAGTCTAAGAAGTCTGCAGGGTCTTTTCAAGAAGCTCTAATTTGCCTAATTCCTAAGGATAATAAAGATCATACTCTGTGCAAAAACTATCGTCCTATCTCGTTAATTAATATAGATTATACCATTTTTGCTAAAATTCTTGCTCTTCGCCTTGATAAAATTTTACCTCTACTTATTGGTAAAGAGCAATCTAGTTTCATTAAGGGACGACACCTCTCCGACAATACGCGTCTCTTTTTCAATGTTCTCGGTAAATCTCGATCCTATAAACAATCATTGGCAGCTGTTGCCCTTGACGCCGAGAAAGCTTTTGATCGAGTTGATTGGCAGTTTATGTTCTCTACTCTTACTTGGTTTGGCTTTGGCCTAAAGTTTCTTTCTTATGTTTCTTTATTATATTCTTTTCCTAGATCTTTTATATTAGCAAATGGCCTTGTTTCTTCCTCTTTTTCTCTTCTCCGAGGAGTTCGCCAGGACTGTCCTCTCTCTCCCCTTCTCTTTATTTTAACGTTAGAAACTTTTCTCACAAAACTAAGATTGAACCCCGACATTACGGGTTTTATCTATGGAACCTCTCAGCTGAAACTCTCTGCCTATGCAGATGACATTCTTTTTTTCATTTCAAATCCTCAAACTTCTGTTCCAGCTTTTTTATCTGAAGTTTCCCAGTTTGCATCGGTTTTGGGCTACAAACTTAGAGGCCCATTACGATCGCGGACGGACTTGCGTCCGTCCTCGAGGGCTGAGTAGGAGGGAACGTCCGCATGTGCTGCGGCGTTCCCTCATGTGCAATTAGGATGTGACCGCCACCCTGGCGGTCACATCCTCTATTTTTAATATTGCGGCGGGTGCTGCTTGAAGCAGCACCCGTCGCAATGTTAAAAATGAAAGCTGTGCATTTGCGTGCACAAAGCGTCAGGCACCGCGCGGTGCCTGCCGCTCTGTGCACACAAATGCAGGGGGGTACCATAGGTACCCCCCATGTGCACCCCCCACCCCCCCTTCACCCCTGGGGGCCTGCAACGGGCCCCCAAACAAAAATCCGTATGCCTTTGCACGGCGGAAATGCCGCCGTATAAAGGCATAGAAATTCAGACATCCTAATATGGCTGGCGGTGTCTGAGAGGCACCGCCACCATATTAGGCCTTTTCCGCCGCGGTTGTAAGCCAACCGTGGCGGAAAAGCAGCGGACTTAAACCAGGACCCACCAGCCATCCTAATGTGGCGGTTGGTCTTTGGTGGGTCCGCAGAGGATTTTCCGCATCCGCCGGGCCGGCGGTGGCTTCCGCCGGCCCGGAGGATGCGGAAAATCCTCCATCATAATGTGCCCCTTAATACGGGTAAGTGTGAAATCTTACCTCTGAATGCTTTTTGTTTTCGTTCTGATTTTCTCTCCTCCTCTTTTCATTGGAATCCGGACAAAATTAATTATCTGGGCTTGTGGTTCACTCCAATAATTAAAGATACAGTTGCATTAAATATTAAAATTCTTAACACCACTTTAAAGGAATCCACAGCGAAATGGAATCCCTTGTTTTTATCTTGGTGGGGTAGGTTAGACTCTATAAAAATGATGTTAGTTCCGATCATCCTATTCTTCCTCTCCAATCTTCCAGTTAACATTCCCAAATCTACATATCAATCTATTTACTCTATTCTTTCTCGCTTTCTTTGGCAAAATAAGAAGGCTAGAATGTCCTTCGCCAAACTCCAATGTCCTAAAAATATGGGTGGGGCCAACTTCCCGGATTTCTCCTCTTATCATGACTCTTTCTTTCTTATGCACTCAGCTTCCCTTCTTACTGAACGCTCCCTTGACAAATCTTCACAACCGTTGTGGGTTGAGGTTGAATCCTCCTTTTTTCATCCCTTTTCTTTTGAACAATTTGTTTCTTTATCACACATTCCAATTAGAATGTCTCTCCTGATTCTTAAAAATGCTAGGAAAACTTTTTCTCCTCTTTTTCTGGATGGTATGGACGATCGTTCCCATTTCCTGCAATCTTCTATTTGGTACAATCCTCTTATTAAATTAAAAACAAGACTCTTTTTTGGAAGGAGTGGCACAGTTTTGGTATTTCTTGGGTACATCAGCTTTTTTCTGATGATGCTTGTATACCCTTCCAGTTACTCCAATCTCAGTTTTCCCTACCAGCCTCTTTTCTATCTAAATATGCTTTACTTTGCTCAGTTGTACAACGTAGCTATAATGCTCTTTGCTCTTCCTCTTCTCACACTGACGTCCACCCCATTACTATACCCCTTTTGCTCTCCTCCTCTTCTGCATCTCAAATTTATAAGACCCTGCGTGGAACCTCTGACAACCGCAATAAGTCGGTTACTGAACTTGCTTGGGAGTTGGACCTACACGAATCCTTTTCCATTTTAACGTGGCACAAGATTTGGTCTAAAATAAGGAAATCTTCTAGAGAGGCGAACACTACTCAGACACTATTTTTTATTTATAATAGACTTTTGATTACTCCTGGCAAATTACATAAAATTGATCCTTCCATCTCCTCAGCTTGTTGGTCATGCTCTGCTGACGATGCTGATCTTAAACATATGTTATTTACCTGTCCCCTAGTCCATTCTTTTTGGTCCAAAGTTTGGAATCAGATCAATAAGATTTTTTCCTCTCATTTTCCCCTCACTTGGCCACAAATTTTTCTGGGAAGTATAGCTGATATATGGTCTCAATCCGCTGATAATGTTGCTATTATTGATTTACTCATAGCTGTTGCTTTCCAACAGATCACCAAGTCCTGGAAGGATGCCTCCAAGATTTCCTTCCAAGCCTGGTGGTATGGAGTCTGCTACAATCACAGATTAGATAGAGCTTATGTTTACCCTGTTACTCTTGCTATTAAAAGAGATTTATTGTGGTTACCTATTACAAATTTTTTGGACCTATCCGCCCGATTTATCCCTCTACATTCCCCGCATACTGAAGAAGTTCCCAAACTGCCATGAATATGCATTTCTCACCTATTTGTTATATTAGATATTTTTATGCTTATATACATTGTTTACAAGTGTTTTAAGAAACTTTTTACATGTAACGGTTATTATTACATTTGACTGCTTGTTTCACTCCTTCTTTCCCTTGTCTTTCTTGTTTCTCCCTCCCCCTCTCTCCCTCTTTTCTTATCCCCTATTCTTCTTTTTATTTATACAGCTGATATTGTTCTAACACCAATTTGTATTGTAATGTATTTTGCCTATTCAATTTTACTTCCTTATTGCTCAATACATTTTTCTTTAAAACTTAAATGATTCACAGCGAGGAACCAGACAGAGCAGCAAGGCCAGGATCAGAAGGGGGAAGTCCCACCTCAAGTCCTCACCCAGCTTCTTGATAGGATTGGAAGCACAGCCCTCTCAGAAGCTGGTGCAGTGCTTAGTATGCTGCTGCTGTTGCTCTGTATAGCTCCTCTTTGGCTCACTTTATATAAGCATTGAAGTGTAGCCCAAGATATTTGTATATTTTAACTTCTTGAAATGTTCAATGTATCTATGAACCAACTAAAATGAGACACTCTTTTATCAAAAACAAACACTTTTGTCTTTTCAAAAATGTTACTGAAGTCATTTTTCGTACAATATGCTATTAGTCCGTCAAGATTTTTCTGAAGGCCTCTCGTGGTGTAGTCTGAAATGACAAAATCATCAGCATTCATTAGATATGAAATATGTTTCACTCCTATTTTTGAGGCAAAATAATTTGAATTGCTTAAAACTGTGGTAAAATCAGCCACATATAAATTAAAAAAAATTGGTACTAGCACAAATCCTTGGCACAGACTATTGCTTTTTTCTTTCTTTCTTGTTAAATGGCCCGTAGAGTCCATCTCCACTTGTGTCCATCTTGAACTATCCAGAGCTTGAATCAAGGAAAATAAACCCCTCGGGACAATCCAAGTTTGTAGTTTGCCCCATAGACCACCACTATCCATCATATCAAAGGCAGTTCAGAAGTCCACAGAGCAACTGTACACTTTCTAATTTATTTCTAAGAACTTTTTTTTATAATAGCCCAAAGGACAAAAACAGTAATCAATTGTAGAGTGTCCTCCTGAATGCCACTCTGTATTTTCCTGAACACATCTAAAAGACTGATTAGCCTATAATTTGCTGTTATTCTCCCATTACCTTTATTCAGTAATGGTTTAAACACCGAACCCCTCCATGAATCAAGGAAAATGCCACTTTCTACTATCCAGCTGAATGGAAGCTTCAGATTTTCTATCCACCAATCAACATTTGTTTATTAAACAACTAGCTTACCCGTCGCGCTTTGCTGCGATCTCAGAAGAAAGGAATGTTACTGCTGCTCAGAAAGATAATTATCTCAGTTTCCTATGTTTTCTAGGATTGGCCTATATCTTCTGAATACCTCAGAATGGCCTTTTAAGGTGAAATGTTAACTTTTTTCTCTGGTTTGTGTATGCTTTCAAATGATACTTGTGTCTCGCACTCGATATTGGCTCCTGTGTCTTTCACCCTAGACTACTTCCCCTCCGGTTCTATTTCGAACCGGATTAGGCCTCATCGCATTTGGTATACTTTTGAATGCGGGCGCGAGAGCACAGCGCTTACACGCTCATACCTTGCACCCCCATCACGACTCAGGTTCATTCCCGATCCCACACCGTCTCGCCAACACTCCGTCTCGGCACAACAAAGACTGATTCGACATGTTTGGGCAGCTTCTCCGGTCCCCTCAACGCGCGTAGCTGCGTCGAGGAGGGCCGAGTTACATTAGAGGAATTCACCTTCGGTGCGATTCTCGATGGTCGTTCGTTTGATAAGAACGGGCTTGATCAGTTTGTATTCAAACAGCTTCTAATCTTGCTTCAATATTTAAAAAAAGTTTATGCCAGAAACCTTCGCGGGAGTGTGCTTAACAACTTCCCAAAGTTTCATGGCGAGCGGATGAATGGTGTAGTAATGCATAAAGGACAAACAGACAGACAGACATACATTCGTTTTTATATATATAGATAGATTACTTAGTTTAAATTTGGATATTTTTAAAAATGTTTTCCATGATAAATAATTATATTATATCAGGATTGCCACTATACTTATTTTCTTGAACCTTTAAAAAGGGAGAACCATACAAATTGTGTTCATGTGTGACCCAATCCACTTCTGATTTCATATGGGATTGAACTACTGCGTGTACATCTAATATATTGATCACCAATCCTCAAAACATTTTCTGGTCCTCTGCCTATATACCTTCCAACATTTCATTCCATTTATAAATTGGAAAACTCCATTTCTTTTCCTGATAAGATTATTGTATTGTTTTCAACTCCAAAATCTGCTTACCATTTACATTCTTTAATCCTCTCCTAAAATATTGTTGTAGTTTCCAAAGGACTTTCTTATGCTCTCTACACTCTTTGTCACCCTCCCAGCGATTGTGCTTACTGGCATAGATAGTCCTTAATTTTACGGCTGAAGACAGAAATTGCCAAAGATATGTACACACATTCTCAGGTAGGAAGGCAAACCAATCTAATTTATTTGGGTGGGAAATAAAATTATGATCC
This sequence comes from Lissotriton helveticus, assembly GCF_964261635.1. Taxonomy (NCBI): domain Eukaryota; kingdom Metazoa; phylum Chordata; class Amphibia; order Caudata; family Salamandridae; genus Lissotriton; species Lissotriton helveticus. Next base: position 1,144,820,274 of record NC_136059.1, on the reverse strand, counting down.
ACATCATAAGATAAGTGAAATTTCATGGGCATCTGAAGTTGTGTCAGACCGAGTCAAACGCTCAATCTCTGGGGGAAATCCATATCTAAAGTTGAGACCTTTTCTTCTAAAACTGCTTATTTAAGAATAAGTGTACCCTGTAGGACCTAGTGGTTGCTTCCTTCATAGGGCATTACATTAAAATCACAAAATAATTTTAATAGCGGGGACGAAAACACAATCAATTGGATAGTGATGAGAGCCAGCCGTAAAGGTTGCACCAGCCAAATTATTTTGAGCTGAGTAACCATTTAAATTTATGAGATAGGTTCTGCTCAACCAATCGCATATAATACTAGATTCCTTCAAAGGTGTAATAGTCGGGAAGTTAGCATCAGGGATATTATACATCTAAAGGATATTGTTTAATACGTTGTCTATTTTTGACTGGTCAATTTTTGAATTAAAATCCCATGCTATAATCACAATAACCTCTGTTTATTCTGCTTTTAACCTAGTTTACTTTGTTTCAAATGGTTCCAAGAACTCCGACAGATTATACTTTATATACCCTTATGGAGATATATATTAGCTCAAATTGAAGTGTCACTTTGTTTATTTTGCTCTGTCAGCATTTTTACCACAAGTATATGTTCCCTTATACTTACATCTTGTAGCCTTCATACATTTCTTATTATTTTTGTGGCTATCAATGTTAGAAGACCCCCACATATTCTCCCCATACATGGCCTGGTTTACATATGGATATTCAACTTTCAATTTTCGGGATCTCTTGCAGCCATTTCTCCTTCAGGAGGATAACGTGGTTTACATTTAAAAGATGCTGAAATGTACCCGACTTTACACACTGATGATAACCATGGATATTCCAACTACAGAATTTTAAACTCCTTTAGAATCCTGAATCCTCTGCATAAGCCATCTGACATATCTAGGGTGCATTTTCATCACATTCGCTTAAGGGGGAATCATGCTCATTTGTATCCAATAATGCAGATTTTTATCCAAAAATGCAGTTCAGCCCTCACTTAAATGTCTATCATTAATTAACACAATCTGGAAATTCCCTCTTTATGTGATAGTTTGTCATGTAACAATTTGGCTCTCATTTTGGGGGTAAATATCATGTAAATCCTGTTGTTGATAAAGACAAACCCGATTATACATCAGACTACCATGCAGACGCAAAACATCACCTTTCTGACTTATCATCAGATTTACATTAGTGCCCAATCTTCATGACAAACCTAAAGAAGTCAAACCCTTTTCAGCTATGCAGACTTTTTTTTAATAGGAATGGGATGAAATCTACTATTTTTTGTAGAGGTTTATATAGCGCCGACTTGACCCGAATCGGGTATCAGAACGCTTTACATAGCACCAGGTATGTTACATGAGGAAACACATTCATTTTTGTTAGACACGGGGAGATTAAGTGATTTGCCCAGAATCACAGGATGTTCAGCATCATTGCAAAGACTCGAACCCAGTTCCCCAGATTCAAGGTCGACCGCCCTAGCCGTTAGGCCAACTCCTCTCCCCTTTTCCTTTGGTCACTTCTTTGTCTGTCATAAAACCCACTGCTTTAAAGTCTAAGGACCTGATGTCGGGCAATCCAGGAATGTGTTTAAACAGGGAGAGACACTTTACTCTATTTAAGGGGTAAAGTTTTCAAGATTACGCTGCTCACTTTACTGAATCTCCTGTTGAGAAGTAACTTGCTTCTGTCTCTTGAAGTGCTAAAACACTTGTTCTAAGCTACCTTTGCATATCATGACTCCCCATTTTTATGTCTGAGGTACTAAAGTCCTTATAACAGTAGTTACTATATGAATAACTTTAACTTTTTGATCATATTGATTTGACCTTTAAATGGATGTTATGATTTGAATACCAGGTTTACTGTACAGTTAATCAAAATGAGTAGTGTATTATTAATGAATTGTCAGTTACTAAACAAGACTTTACCCTTATGAAGGAGGGAGCTGAGCCCAGTTGTACTTTGCAGAATATGACTTCACCAAGTAGAAATGAACAGAAACAAGTCCAGGCTCTACTGCAGGTAATTGAACAATGTACTCATATGTCTAAATTTATATTATTATATAATATTGAGTTTCAGTGTTATCTTTGTGGAAAGATATGTTTTTTGTCATGGGATGTGTATTAATATTCATAATCACTGAATATCTCCCAACCATCAATATATGCGAACCTGGAAACAAATGGTGATACATCAATTGTAACGCTACCTATCTAGAGAAAACATTCAGCCCAGAATGTTTTCTCTAGATAGGTAGCGTTACAAACTGCATTTTATTTTACGTTTAGTAGTACTACAGTAGTACTCCTAACGTATTACAAAATGCAATTAAAAATACCACATGCTGAGAGATGTCCGCATCTCCTATCTTTTCTATGTGCAGAAATCTTTGCAAACTTAGGTCTATGTGTGAGTTAAAATTATTGGAGAAGGTAAGGAAGAGTTTAGGGAGGAAAATGAAAAAAAAAACACCTACACACAAATAAACCCATTGCTAGTCACAGGCTGCACTTCTAAATACAGCCAGAAAGGACACAAAAGAGTGGTATATGTATTCCATCTCAGTCTTAGAATATGCCCAGCGCCACACATCACCACTCACACGTACTGCAATACACCTCCATCGCGAACAATGGAGGCAGGGTCTTAAAATATCCCCCTATTGGAAATAGTGTTACAATAGTTTAAATTATTTCAAAATGCACTGGACCTACCAATTTACTAAAAAAGACAATAAATATAATGTTATGGCCCCCAAAGAAAAATAAAAAATTTAGCAGATATGGTCGACTACACAAACCAGAACTTGTCCCTGAGAAACATTTATATATACTATCCACTATGTAGTTATAAGTGAGTAAGCCTTTCCTAAGAGAGAGCAATTTTTTGATTTGCTGATAACCCTTGTGCCTCTTCATGAAACTTTCCCCCCAAAAAGTTCATCCATCTCAGCTACTCTCTGACAAGTTTTGGGGTGATCTGTCAGTCGCGCGAGGTGGGGTATGGGTGCCAAGAAAAAGTGGAGCGTAAGAGAAAAAACGAATGAACAGAATTACACCAAATTTGGCAGAAAGCTAGATATTTATCTGGAAAGCGCGCTTTTTGGTATTTAGTGTAATTCTGTTCAGTAATTTTAAAGAAATTAAGATTTTAGTATTAAATCTCTTTATTGACAGATTGTGACGCATGTACAAACAACACCTGACCATATTGCCCCAGACCCTCCTCACGTTGCAAAACAGAAAGCTCAGGTAATAAGACAAACAGAGCTGTGGCACGCTATAGGACCAATTCCAGGACTGGGTACATTGTTGATACAAACAATCCTTATTAAGAACAAGGAAAACCAAAAACAACCAAAACCCCCCCATGCCCACCCGAACCCCCCTCATCCCACCCACCGCCCAAGTTCCAAGTCTACCACCCCCCACTATCAAGGGCTCTGTCTCATTAACCCGTCTCCGACTTATACGCATCAATAAGCGCAAATAGCGAGGACAGGTAACCTCTCAGCTCAGAGTATTTAGTGCCCTCTCCACCCAGTGTTAAAGAAAGCTTCTCCATGCCCAACACATGCCACAAACGATGGAGCCAACCCTGAAATGTGGGAGTATGTGCAGTGCGCCAATGCAACAGAATATTCTGGACAGCAGAACCCAGGGTAATAGCTATTAGTCGGCCCCTACGGGAGCGCAGTGGATATATGATAAGATTTGGCAGCCCTAGCAATACATAAGAAGGAAACCGTGGAATCTCTGTGTTGAAGTGTGCATCAACCTCGTCTAGGACCTGCTTCCAGTACCCCTGAAGCTGAACACAATCCCAGAGCAGGTGGACCAATGTGCCTGTCTCCCCACACCCTCGCCAACATGTCGCCTCCCTAGAGTGATCAATCTCATGCAGCCTCTCCGGCGTGTAGTACCAATACGTTGCGACTTTAGTGAGGGTGTCCGTAAGACCCATATTATATTAAGAATGCCGGGCCCTGTAATAAATGCCCTCCCAATCTTTGTGGCTAAGAGTCCGACCCAACTCCCTTTCCCAACGTGCCTTCCCTGAACTATATATGTGCGTGTATTTGGCTTGTAACATTCTGTATAGGTCCCAGATGATTTTTTTTTTGGATTTTCGTGTGATTAACCAGTGCTCATATGGCCACAAATGCCTGTCAGCCGGGGGGCGCACTTGGCCGTTGAGTGCCCTATGTCGAGCTTGGAGATATCTGAGCCTCCCCAAATCTGGCAGACCATATACCTGTCGGAAATCCGCGAATGATGACACCCCCCCTACGCATATAGGTGATACAAGAATCGGCACCCCGCCGGTCGCCATTGTGCGAAAGCCACGGAATCTTGCCCTTGGTTAAAATCCTGGTTCTCCACCAAGGGTGCGAGGGGTGACGGAAAAGAGGTGAGCTCATGTTTGAGGTTAGTGCTATCCCACACTTCCATAAGGACCCTGGTAATGTGGGATGCATACAGGTTGGGGGGTCTAATCTGCCGGCGGAGGAAGGGGAAATCCTGGAGCGACCCGCCACCGCTTGGTCTTGAAAAAGCCAATGCTTCTCAGACTCCCATCTGCTCCACTCTACGATGAAGCACAATTGGGCCGCTTGAATATAGAGAAGTAGGTCTGAAAAGCCATCCAGCCCAGGCGCTTTTGCCAGCTTAAGACAAGAAATTGCGGTGATGACCTCCTCTGGCCTAATGTCACGGTCTAAAAGGTCCGCCTGATCTTTCGTGAGGGCGGGAAAAGGAATGGAGGCGAGAAAGGACTCCCCCGCAGATGACTCAAGGGAGGACCCAGCATAAAGGGTGGCATAAAAATCACTAAACGCAGAAGCTAAAGCAGCACCCTCTGTAGCCCGTCCCCCCCCTGCGAGAGGATCTCCTGCACTGCCTGTCGCTGTCGCACCTCGCACAACTTGTTACCCAACAGGCGCCCACATCGGTCACCGCCAGTATAATACGAGTGTTTCAGCCGCAAAGCAGCGTACTCCGCCCGGTCCTGGTCCAATGCAGCCAACTGGTGCCCCATGGCTTTAAGTTGTGACCAAACCCTGGGGTGGTCCTGTTCACTGGTGCATTTGTTCTAACTACCTCGTCTGCTGTGTGAGCTCCTCTCTTTTATGCGCGCGTTCGACATTGTCTGCCGCCGAAATCGCAATGAGCTCACCCCGCAACACTGCCTTTAGCGCAGCCCATTGTGTCGCTAGTGTGGTGTCTGTATTGCTATTATGCTTAAGATAGTCTGTTATGACCCCCTTAAGTCGAGCAACCACGTCCTTACGATGTAGCAGCGGTTCCCACAGCCTCCAGCACCTCGTCACGCGCGAAACAGGTGGGAGGGAAAAGACCACGGTCACTGGCGCATGATCCGAAAGAGATGCAATACTGATATCTACACCCGTCGTGAGTGCCTGAAGTGATGTGGAAGCGAGTATGTAATCTAAGCGTGCATATCTCTTGTGTGCATTGGAATAATAGGTGTATTCCCTGTCCCCAGGGTGAAAGCGATGCCAGAGATGCACCAAACCCACCCCCGCAAACGAGCCAACCCTTCCGAGGAGAGAGCCCCCGCCTGAGAGGTACGCTGACAGAACCTATCCAGGGTGTTGTCAAAATCTAGATTGAGGTCTCCACCCAGCAGGACATGGCAGTCTGATGTATTGGAAGCCTCACTAAGTGCAAGGTGAAAACATTTCTCTTGACTCTCATTAGGGGCGTACACTGAGCCTATAGTAAACACTGAAGAGCCCAAGGAGTACCTATATGTCAAGAGCCTCCCCCTTATCTCAGCCCCCTTCTGCAAAACCTTACCTTGGTGGCCTGAAAACGCTGGGCCACCAAGATCGCGACACCTGCGGTTTTTGTGGCAGCGGAGGAGAAGAACTGAGATGGAAAGTTACGGGACCTGAGGCGGTGGCAATCCCTCTGCAGTAGGTGTGTCTCCTGTAAGAGGCATTTGTCGGCCTGCGAGTGTTCTAAGAGGGAAAGGACCGCCTTGCGCTTCACCAGGTTGTTTAACCCCTAACATTCAATGTAAGGACTCTGAGTTCGGTGTCAGGCGTTACTCATTAGTTACTTGAAAGTGCCCATGGAACGTGTTTACCAGCGAATGGAGTGAGTGGGGAGACCCCGCTCCTCGAAGTCGAGTGTGGACAGTGCACTGGACCTTCCCGATGGAGCTCTGCGGAATTGGAACACACAATCCCTTCCCCCAGCTTCCCTGCCCCAACAAAAACCCCAGAAAAAAACAAGCAAAACATGTTCATGACCGGTAAAGTGGTATAATGGGGTAATCCATGAACTCTCAACAGCTCCCCCTCCCGACGACAACCCCCTGCAATAAAAAACAAGACAGGCCAGCATGCTTAGATGATTCACATAAATCAACCAGTCTGGGGGGTTAGTGTCCAAGGCGGTCGCCTCAACCGCAGCCCTTTGACCCTCTGCGATCACAGCCGCCGGAGGCTTCTTCATCCACCCTCTCCGACCTTGCATACGCCACCGAGGCTTAGAATCATCCAGCTCGGTCACCGGGCACTCCGTCTCATGTTCTTCCGCAGGTGGAGCAATGGCCAACAACCGGCAGGCCTCCGAAACGGAACGTAGCTGATGCAGTTTGTTCTCCAATTTAAAGACCAGGCGGAAAGGGTGGCCCTAACTATAAGAAATGTTCTGCTGCTGGATGTGGGCCGTAACAGGCTGAAAGAGTTTGCGCTTTTACAAGGTGAGCGCCGAAAGATCTTGGAAAAGGACCGGTGACTGCCCTTGAAATGTCAATGGATGCATCTGCCTGGCCCTCTGTAGGATCTCCTCCTTCGTGCGAAAGTCTTGTATACAGACCAGAATGTCTGGAGGGGGCGCCGAAGTGGCTCGCAAGGCCCCCACGCGGTGAGCCCTATCTAGCCGCAGCTCTGAGTCCAAAGGGCGCCCCAAGATAGGATTGAAGAGTTCCCTTGCATAACGAAATAGGTCTTTTGTTTCCTCGTTCAATGGCACATTGCGAATCATTATGTTATGCCGCCGTGAGCGGTTCCCCAGATCTTCCAGATGCGTCTGGAGATCAACCTGCTGGTCGTGGAGCCGTACGATTTCCTGTTGCAGAGCCGCGAGTTCAGTATCTGTATTATCGCTCTTCGTTTCAAGCTCGGCGACCCTTTCCCCAATGCCGTCCACATCCTTGCGGACGTCTCGAATTTCACTCATGAATTCCTTTTTCAGGTAATGGATATTATCTCTCAGGGATGTGAACAAGGACTCCAAAAAAGCCTTAGTGATAGGCTCCGAACCCGACGTGGGCTCCGGCGATGCTTGTTTCTTGGCAGATGCCATGGCGTCCTGCTGTTGATTTTCCTGGACCTTGGCAAAGAGATCCTTGGACATCGCCCACCCCTGGTGCCACCGTTCCCCTCAGACCAGGCGTCTTATCCACCGTACACCTGTCCAACAGACCCACCGTCTTCGTCTTCTACGGGCCTACCTACGCCCGTCTAGAATCACCGCTGCAAGGCCCAACGACTGCACTCTGCAGGCAAGTGCTCCTCCCAGTGCATGAGCTGAGTAGCCTTGGACGCCGGGGCGGAGGCGGACGGCGCTCAGGCTTCAGCCAAACCTTGCTACAGTGACACCGCTTCCAAGTCGCCCTGTACGATGGGTACCTGAACCAAATGCTCCCCCGGTCTCAGCAAGTCCTTCAACCCCAGCCAGCGGTGCCTCTCATAGGTGGTCCTCCACGTAGCAGCGCTCCCAACCAGCAAACAGTCTACCGGCCCGAAGTTGTGCGCAAGCGGGGTCTCTCCCCACCACTCCACTTGTGGCGCACAATCCAACAGGCGGTATCTCCCCCGACGTCGCCGCCGCCCAGAGCCACCCAGGCACCCGCCTTCCCGCTCACCAGAAGCGACTGCAGCCGTCCGTTAACGGGCACCCCCAGTTCGCAAGCCACGCAGGGGGCCCTACCGCAGACCAGAGTTCCAAGCCTCTCCCACTCTTGCACCCCAGCTGGTAGGCTGTATCTCACCGGGGGTGTCCGGCCGCTCCCCAGGCGATGTGTGGCCGGGCCTCACACTCACCAGCAATGCCGCTGGAGTCCTCTCGCACGCCCGCTCCGATCCGGGCACAGCAGGTCCGCCCCAAGATGGCGGCGCTGCTACTCCTCCACTGCTCCGCCACTGGGCCCCGCCACCAAGAGAGCACCAAATCTCCGCAGGCAGGCCCAGCCAGGGGGGCCGAGCTCCAGCACCAATCACCGCTCGCCACAGCACCCCGATGGCAGCAGGTAACTATGTAGGCCGCTTCTTCCTGCTCTCTGCGCTGGCGCCGCGGGCCTCGTGTAAAATGCCGGTCCAGCTCGACCCACCATGATGTCATCGGCCCCGGCCTCCGGGGGACCGCTCCAGCTCTCCTCCACCAGAGTCACCGCCATGCAGGCTGCAGCCCTGTCCGCAACCCCGGGTCTCCCCAGCTAGGGCGGGCCCAGCACAGCAAGCCTCCCATCACCCCGTCACTGCTCCAGGCCGCAGCATCCTCGCCAGCCGCAGCGCTGACCGGCCTGACGGGCGAGCCACTCAGTGTCCTGAAACGGCACCCGCTGGGCCCCGGACAGCTGCTACACCAAGTTAAGGGCCGACTGTTGCTAATACGGCGGGAGCTCCGGAGCAGGACGTCTGCTAACTCCACCATCTTAGCTACGCCCCCCAGAAATTAAGATTTTTAGATATTTGTTGCCCAGGACTCTAGCGGCAGTCCCGTGGGAAAACCATTAATCTGAATGGTTGGTTTCATTAGACACCTGCAAGAATGCACAATGTGAGTGGCGGCCACAACATCAAGAAACGTTTTGTGGCCACTGTTTTGTGACTTAGGAACTTGGGGGCCTATTTATGAGACTATTTGCGTTGCTCTTGCACCACACAACATGGTGCTAGAGCAATGCAAACCTTAGCACAGATTATAGAAGCCATGCAAAGCCACCTTGTGTGGCCCTGAGTGGTTCTAAACATCTGAAGTAATACAATGCAGCGCACATCGCTACATTGCGTTACTCTGGCCTGGGAAGAAGTTCCATGGGCGTTGCATAGAGTTCCCAAGCAACTTCCATGGATTTTGAGGCTTCTCCAGATCTACAAGAATTTATAAACTTGGGGATGTGCCAAAATCTTACACCTTCCCAGGGGAGGCATAGCAAGGAGAAATATCTCTATTTCTCCTTGTTTCTTCTTTCTATGTGTGCTGCATTCTGAAGCACACATAGAAAGAGGAATATACCTTCCAGGATTGCTTTTGTGCAGGAAGGTGTGTCTTACTGCACTAAAACAATCCTGCATGCAACGCAGGCACACTTGCATCATGGTGCAACAGTGCCTGTGTTGGCACTAGGCTGCCAAAAGCATACCAGCGCAAGCTAAGGGATGAGAATGCACCATATTGCCTTAAATATTTCACATTTCTGCCCTTTCCATAGTAAGCAGTGTAGAGAAAACAGGTGACTTGCTGTGTTGTGTGACTTTCCCATAAATGAGACCCTCAATCTCCATGTTCTAAAAACAAAAAACAGAAAAATCAGAAGATTCAGCAAAGGGAAACCCTGACATCCTAGCCCTTATAAAAAAAAGTATTTGGGTTTGATTCAGTCCTGCAGGACACCTACAGGAGTCAGCATAGGCCAGGCTCTGCAGCCAGAGCGCACCCCCTACCATTCACAGTCAATCAATCAATCAAGTTGTAATTGTATAGCATGGCTAATCACCTCATGGGGTATCTAGGCGCTGTACTGCGGTGTCAGTTTAACACCTAGGACTTGAATACCTTCCTGAAGTGGGTCAGCAAGGGTGCGGTGTAGAGGTGAAGGTGTCACAGGCTTTGGAGGCGAGGTGGGAAAAAGAGCGTCCTCCGGAGTGGCAGCAGCAGATGCGTAGTGTCTGAGCGAGGGAGAGGTGTGTGGTACAGAGATTTCTTGTTACCTGGTGGAAGAGCAGGTGGTGGTTCATCAAGGCTGGTCCTTGATTATGAAGGGCTCTGTATGTGTGGGTCAGAATATTGAAATTGCATCTCTTCTCGACGGGGAGCCATCGGAGGTCCTTCAGGTGCTGGGTGATGTGTGTCCTCTAGTGCAGGTTGAGGATCAGTCTGGCTGCTGCGTTCTGGATTGTCTGAAGTCTTTCCATAAATTCAGCGGTGGTGCCTCCATAGAGGGCATTGCTGTAGTCTAGTAGGCTGGTGATGAGGGGCTGTGTTAAAGTTTTCTGTGCGCTGATGGGAAGCCATCTGTAGACCTTGCAAAGCATACGGATTGTGTGGAGAGTTTGCTGTCCAAGATGATGCAGAGGTTGCTGGCGTGGTCTTTTGGCATAGTAGTGCGTCCGAGCTCCACCGGCAATCAGGAGTCGTTCTAGAGGGTGGTGTGTTTACCGAAGATCAGAGCTTCCATTTTGTCCATGTTGAGTTTCAGGCAGTTGTCTTTCATCCATGCCACAATGTTCTTTATACAGTTGTGGAAGTTGGTCTTCGTTGAGGTGGGGGTCCCCTGAGATTGAGAGGATGAGCTGTGTATTGTTGGCATAGGTGATGTTGATATTGCATGATCTGACGATGTCTAAGAATGGTGTCATGTAGATGTTGAAGAGGTTTGGACTAAGGAATGAGCCTTAGGATACGCAGCAAATGGTGTGCTTAGGTAGCGAGGTGAAGGAAGGGAGCATACTCTCTGGGGCATCCCATGAGAAAGGATGCCATCCATCTGAGCACATTGTCTGTGATTCCAATCTGGCGTAGTTGTCTGATGAGTGTGGTATGGAAGACGGTTTTGAAAGCTGCGGAGCAGTCCAGGAGGATAAGGGCGGCTAATTCTCCTCTGTCCACAACCAAAGACAGCAAAGGGTTTGCTGCAAACGTGTGATCATAACAATACTTTATGTTAAAAAAAACATAGAAATTCACTGAAAAAACAAAGGTTAGTTTGCGATTATACATTAGGAAGTAAGATTTTAACTTACACTTGAAAAAACCTTAGAAATATATTGAAATTAGCCCATGAAGGGCATTATCGGGCACTCATTCTTGGATCAGTGAATAATAAATGAGCAACTCCGGCTGCTCATTTGTTCTTTTCCCTTTATTCATTTTCTTTTGTATTTTTTTTTGTAGATATCCTGGTCACACCCGAGACATACAACTTTCTTCTTTTTTGAAGAAAAAATAAGAAGATTCATCAGTCTCTGATATACAATGCACACCGAGGTAGCTCTCTAACAAAACAAGAAGTAGTTTCTGGGAAAAGCCTCAGAGGTTGGGAGTAGTTCAGGATCTTAGGGACTTATTTACAAGAGTCCTAAGACGCTGGAGCGGAACTTTATTTAATGCTCTGGGGCTGCAAGCCTCCAAATCATATCTATGTTTCTATGTGTTGATGCTAAGCCACCATGGGCTCATAGATATGTAGTAAAAAGCTGTGTTGGCTTACTCTGAGTAACCTCATGGATTGTGACGCTGATCCAAATGTACAAAATCACAGAAACCTGGGTAGTGCCAAAACTTATGCCTGTCCAGGGCAGGCAGGCTATATTCTGCCACACACAGAGAACGAGGAAGATGCCTACAAGGATTGTTTTTGTCCAGGAAGGTGCGCCTTCCTGCACAAAAACTATACTGCCAACAACAGAGACACCCTTGCACCATGGTGCAAACGTGCCTGCTTTGGCGCTAGGCACCAAATTGTGCACATGGCGCAGGTAGAAAGGACCGTAATGCACCATATCACATACAAATGTTGCATTGCTGCCATTTCAAATTGGCGTAGGGCAGAGCAGCACAGCAAGCAAAAAGACTGGCAGCGGTGCCCTGCTCCAATTGATTTGTAAATGAGGCCCCTAGTTTTCCAAATGATCCATGCTCTCCCTCAGTATTCAATCTGGGAGGAGTGATCCTTCATCACAGTTGTTGGACATCTTTAATATTTCACTGAAAAGGGAGAGGGCACTCATATTGTAGTAGGGTGCAGTGGGGGTCCCACTACTAAAAAAAAACTACAGGTGATCCTAATACATTGAATAGCTACTACCTGATATCGTAGCAGCCTTTCCCAGCAAAATTACTAGAAAGAGGGGTTAGTGACCATCTCTAATTCCGATTATGAGCCATTAGTATCTCCGATGAATTCCAGGTGGGCTTTCATCCATAGCATGGGAAAGAGACCACATGATGTTATACAGAGTATGTTGGACATAGGAGCTGGACATCACTTACACTTTTTGATTTAAGTGCGTTGTTTGATACCATCCCCCATGAATACTTATTTGTCAGGCTTTACGGAGGTCAGAATCAGTGACCAGGCATTAAGTAGGCAGTTACCATATTTGACAACTTGGTCTCATGCCAATTTTCTCAAAGCCATTCCGCTCAGAGGCAAAAAAGATCAAATGTGGGGTCCCAAGAATTGCATTAAACCCGATCCTATTTAGCATATATATATATGGCAATCAATGCAAAGCTAATTTGAAGCTTCAGACTTGCACTTTTATCAAATGTAGATGATACACAAACAGTGATGTCATTTGCCTAGGAGATTAAGGGGCTTATTAAGAGTATGGCGGTCTTGGGGCCTCCTTAGTCGCTGTGGCAATCCTACCACCGCCACCCCTGTGGGTCTGCTCACCATATTTTGGAGTGTGGTGGTTGGACCACCACAGGAATGCCACCTCCACCGAGATCCAAAACCCTGCAGCGATGGCAGTGAGGAAAGGGGCAGGTATATGCTGGGGGTACCAAGCATATTCCGATTTGCATATCCACCCATATCCACCACCCATTTCATGGCTAAAGGGTGGTGGAGATGCAGGTGAGGGGGCCCTAACAGGTCTTCCTGACAATTCTAGGACTGGGGTTGCATGCGGGGGGCACATTTTTGGCCCATGGAATTGCACCCTCATTCCTGCATGGTGTGGCGTGCACGACATGGTGCATGCCACACAAGTGTAGGAACATGCTGCAGGCACTCTCACTGTGGCAGTCTGCTGTTATTAAGGCTCTCATATGAGCCTTAAACACCCGCTGTCATAGGGCCTCTGCAGCACCGCCCACCCGCCCTGGATTCAACTTTGAATCCAGCAGGCGGGTTTAATAGGAGGACCATCAAACTTGTGACCTGGTCGTAAGGCATCTATTGAGAGCATCAAAGAGTGTATGAGCTACGTGGCAGTATAGTTGGGCTCACTCAATCTAAATAGGGAAAGGACAGAGGTATTACTGTTGTGCGGTGCATCATTGATCTGGTCTCCGGAATGGTGGCTGGATAAACTGGGATGTGGCCGGATGAACTGGGAGCTACACCCAAACCAAAAAAGGCATTAAGGAAGCTAAGGGTGATTATGGATGAGTCCCTTCCTTTCAACCAGCAAATGAATGTCATGAAGTCCCTAGGTGTTTATTACTTAAAGAATCTTTGTTAGCTACTATCTCCATTGCGTGAGAACAGCAGAAACACTATGTTATGTGCAATAATATTGTCATAAATCAATTACTGTAATGCCTTATACCGTAGCTCCCAGAGCAACTCATACAAGGATTGCAACAAATGCAGATTGCCGTACCAACTGTTCTGCTATGGCTACCCCTCTGCAACCTGACATCACACCACCTAAGAAAGCTTCATTGACTGCTAGTCCAACAATAGATTTATTTTAAAGCAAAGTGTATGTGTCAGAATTTACAATAAAATTGGCCCTCGATTCCTGCAATAAGAGATTTAACAGATACATCCCAATTCACACATCTATTTCGAAGGAATCAGGACTAATTATGGTACCTAGAATTAGGAATGCAAAGTTAGTGGGTATTTTTAATATAGGATATTAAATGTTATATGATTAAATAATAAATGTAATAAATGTTTAATATAGTTTATTACATGTTTTGCAATTAATAACAAGCAATTTTTATATATTTCTTTTACATTATTATTATTATTATTATTATTATTCATATTTTTATCTATTTTAAATAATTTCATTTAATTTAACATTATTTTCTAAGGGGTTTTATTAGAAGAGCCTACTCCATTATTTTCTGTGGCAGGGTGTTATAGTACCAGTGGCTGGCCATGTGTGGTGCTACATTTACTACAAAAGTGTAAGTCTTACGAAACAGTAAGTGGATACCAAAAAATAGTAACCTTACTCAAAAGTGTAAACATAATCAAAAGTGTAAGTCATCTTCATGAATCAGGCCCTTTATCGTTATCTGGCATACTTATGGCTGGGGATTGACACAAAGCATGCTTAACCCCTTCGAGGCGGATGACGAGCTCAGCTCGCCATGAGTTACGCCTCTCGTACGCTCATGACGAGCTGAGCTCGTCATGAACCGCGGGTTCTTTTAAAACCCAGCGCACAGTGGGAAAACCGCTAGCGCGCATGCGGTTAAGCAGTAGGAATTACTTTAGGCAATCTTTTGACCAGGGCTCGGATCAGAGATCTCCTTCCTTGTCAATCACTGAAGGAGTTGGGCTGTGAGGGAGAAATTCTGAAACCACAGCATGCAGTACCCCATTATACCAAGGAATCCCACACCTCTTTTAGTGTACATGGTGGAACCATCGGTAACACAACTGTTATCCAATCCTGAGACACCTTTATTGCACTTTTTCCTAATTCTTACTTTAAATAGATTACTTTAGTCTGACTATATTGGAGTTTTTCAAGGGAAACCTGGCAGGATATGTACAAGAAAATGTCAGAGTGCTGTGTTACTCCAAAGTTGGTAACGCAGTTTAAATGCAGGGATGCACCATATTTACAAAAATACAGTACACCCCTGTGTTTCCCCTAACTCAGGTGCTAAAAAAAGCTGCCTAGCACCAGGGCAGTCACCCCTTTGCCATGTTGCCAGGGTGCCTGTACTGCAGTGGTGATTGTGTATGTGCTGTGGCAGGGATCTGGGCCATAATCACAGCAGGCTTTTGGGACAAAGTGGAAACTGCGGATCAATATATCATCAATCACTCTCAAATCTTAGACCATTCTCCAAGATACCTCATCAGATTTGTGCACAGGGAGAAGAGGGGTGTTACGTGGGCTTAAAGTTATTTGTCTCATAATAGTCTGACTCAACAAGCCTTGAATTACAGGCTAAATTCCTGCCTCATCTTCCTGTGTCAATTTGTACCGGGGACTTTGTGGTAGTTTCAAATACCGTCTGGGCACTCTGCATCTTCCCTAATTTTACACCCTTTTCTGCCCAGAGTCCAGTTGGCGCTGTTTTGCCAAATTGTCAGGTATTTAATTCAGTTTGGGAGCAGTCACATTCTGCATCTTCATCAAGGTCATCATTTTGACATGTGAATCAGGATCTATTGTTTGTTTTAACAGCCCTCAGGAGTAAATTACATAATATAATTCATTATGTACAATAAATCCCTTCTCAATAAATTCACCAGGCTGGTGTAACTGACCCAATTTCATGCTGTTCTTTGATGAGACCTATAGTTACTGAGACAGAGTTTGAAATGGGATGAGTGATAGCAGAATTGAAAATCCTTGCACTCATTGTCCCGAGAGGGTTCAACTGGGTACTTCTGTAGGCCTCATAGTAGAACATGCAGCCCAGTACCAACCAAGAAATCCACATTGAGCCATTCACTCTCCCTTTCACATTGAAGCCGTAAAATATTCAGTAGAATACTGCGCAATTAGCAACATTTCCTATATTGTTTTAACTTGCCAACACATAGCAAAATGTTGCCCCGAGTGCAAATTTCAGGCCACAACCCCACCACAAAAGCTGACACCAGGGCCGGCATTCCCTGCTGAGCTACATCCTTTAATCCACTATGTTGCTTATACACTTGCAGCTAACTATCATAATAAGCATTTATGTTCTCATCATTATTATGGGTAGCTGGAATAAATTGTGACCAATTTACACATTGCCACTACAGTAGTAAACACTGCATCAAAATCTGTCTACAATAATTTTGACAACCCTTTTATCCTCTCTACTTCTGTGTACTATTTTCGGGGGGTTACCACAAACTTGGAAAGTCCTTAGTAAATGACTAAAAATTATATCTGGTCCAAGGCAGATGAAGATGTCTGCCAGACCCAGCTCCTAAAAGTTATTCCTCTGTCCATTTAAATAAATGTGTTTCTGGAATGTCATCATCAGCCTCTGCCACCTGCTTGCTTGGAGACTCTTACTCTGCTCCCTTTTTAAACCTTCGGTGTCCTCCCACTTTCTTATCTTTCGCAGCAATTCCTCAAACTAATGCTGCAAAAGTCACTGACTGCACCCACCAGCAAGGGGATCTCTAATCCCCTTTGAAAGTGCAGGCGCGTGCCGCCTGCACTGTAAAAACATAGAATAACTGTTCCGTGTTTTCACATGAATGAACTGCCCAGGGGACAGCGTGAGTTGGCGGCTGGCCCCAGGTCAGGGCGTTTACCATAATGGGGCGCATTGACATTGTTTGAGCCTGGCGCACCTTTTCAATGGTGCGCTGGGCACAAACAATGCCAATATGTAATATGTAACGGAAGCACCGTTACATATAGAGCTAACACATACTGTAAATGTCTGAACCTTAAATATAAGTCATGACCAGAATTTTTCTTTGAGAGCGAGGTTTATACAGCTAAATAACATGGGAGCTCCTAGAGATCCAGCAAGTACAGGTAGTTATACCCTCGTCCGGCAAAGGGAATTTACTCAACAGTTTAGTCAGGAAAAACAGACATGCATTCATTATACTGGCGGGCTGTGCTGAGTGCACCGCCCACCACAATGGTAAGAATGCAGGATGCGTCCGCCGCTGTGGCGGGCGCATCCTAATGCTAGCCACGGGACCCCCGCCCTTATGGCGGGCAGTCCCTTTCACCAGTAGGATGACGGGCAGACAAAGTCCGCCCGTCATCCTAAT
The DNA here is from genome assembly GCF_964261635.1 of Lissotriton helveticus. Lineage (NCBI taxonomy): Eukaryota > Metazoa > Chordata > Amphibia > Caudata > Salamandridae > Lissotriton > Lissotriton helveticus. Next base: position 1,144,803,317 of record NC_136059.1, on the reverse strand, counting down.
GACCCCCTAAGTGAAGACACTGAGCAGGCCTCATTCACGTTGAATTCTTCGATAAATAGGGCTATGTCACCGGTAGAACCCCTTATAAATAAAACAAGCAATCGCAAAACACCTTCAGCACCTTGGTTCTCCCCAGAACTTTTGGAGTTCAAGAAAAAGTGTGGGCATCAGAAACAGATTTGAAGAACATGTTACATTCAAGAACAAGAAACTACAAAATCCTATTAAAAGAATACAAAAAACTGATTAAAGTAACCAAAATGAAATTCTGTACTAACAAAATAAAACAGGCCAATAATTTCCCTAAGGAATTATTTAAAACAGTTCGAACTCTAACCATTTTGGATGGAAAGAAAAACAAAATACCAACCAGTCAAGAATTGTGTGACAAAACTGCAAAACTCGTTTTCAGCAAAGTTAATAACATATTTTTAGAGTTTAATACTCATAGCACTGAGCCCTTTTCCACCGCTCATCCGGAAAAACAAAATAGAAGAATAATCTCTGATTCATCCCAAATCTTTTGCTCTTTTACATCTCTCACAACTAAGCAAATTGCTTCCGGCTTAAAAAAACATTAAATTAGGATCTCTTAAGGATACCTGCCCCGCGAGGGTGCTTTATAATGTTTCAGATACAATTGCACATTTTCTTACACCCCTTATGAAAAGGATTCTGGAAACTGGAAGTTTTCCAACCATTTGGAAAAAAAGCATATATACTTCCATTGATAAAAAAAACATCCTCATTGGAGGCTGTTGAAGTAGAAAACCATAGACCTATCTCACGCCTCCCACTTCCACCCAAGATGCTTAAAAAGGTAATGAACCAAGAGATCAATGCCTTTTTTGTTACCAACAATTTCCTTCATCCTGCACAACATGGTTTTAGGCCACAGCACAGCACAGAATCATCTCTATTAGCAACCACCGAGGAGATCAGATCTATCGTAGATAAAAGAGACAGCGCAATATTGCTTCTTTTGGACCTAGCAGCTGCTTTCGATACGTTGGACCACTCTGATAAGCGCCTGGACAGAATTGGCATAAGAGGATCAGCCCTAAAATTTGTTAGGTCCTTTCTCACATATAGAAAGCAAACAATATCCTTAGAGGGTTTCACCTCCACACCTTTCTATCTACCTTGTTTCGGTCCCTCAGGTGTTATCCCCGAGTCCAACCCTTTTTAATATATACGTCATCCCCTCATTCATTTGATAAGCTCACATGGGTTCTCAGTGTGTGTGTACGTGGATGACACCCAACTTGTAGTGTCGATCTCCTCAGACCCAAACAAGGTAGCAACCCAGTTTAGTGCATGCACGTCCGATATTGCTCAATGGATGGCCCAGATTATTTTTTTAACTCAATTCTGATAAAACAGAGGTGCTGCAGTTTGGTAATAGCAAAATCCTATGGAACAATGCCTGGTGGCCGCAAAATCTGGGATCTCTGCCAATTCCAGTTCAGAAGGCGAGAAACCTGGGTGTGGTATTTGACAACAAACTTACTTTTGTCGACCACTCCAATCAGGTAACATATTGTTTTCTAATGCTAAGGATTTTTAAAAAAATCCTACCACACCTCCCTCTTCAACTCAGGAAAACAGTGATATTGGCACTGGTCATCTCAAAGATTGACTATTGCAATGCTCTACTGGTGGGAGCCCTATCTCGAGTCTTGAAAATACGACAGACTCTTCTACAGCCACTAGAGTTCTACTTAACTCCCCCAAATTTAGTTTAGTATCAAAATCCATCAGAGAAGGTCAATGGCTCCCAGGTAGGGCATGTACAATTCTCTTTGTTGGATACATAAGGGACTCTACTAAAAAGATCCGCACTTACTTCAAGATACCTTTAAATGGTACCGACCCATTAGAACTCTACAGTCAAGCACAGCCAACAGAGTGCAGGTGCTGAAAATAACGAAAGAAAACTGGGGGTGGGGGGGGGAATTATCTTTCTCTCCCTCCAAACAGTAGAATGAATCTACTGACCATCTTAAATCTCATCCCAACCATTTAAGATTCAGAAAGGTGCTGAAACCTAGTTATTTTAAAAGAGGCCAGGTCCATCAGGAAATGTATTTACCACCACTTATGTTTTTCAGGTTTTCTGGATACTAGCGCAAAGACGCAAATACATATCTATAATAAACAACTATTATTACATTGATATATTTTACAGTAAATAAAGTTTTTGTTTGTTTTTTCTAATTTACTAATATAAAAAGCATCTATGGGCATATATACATTTAAATATATACATACATATAAATACACAAAACATTACAAAATTTAGAAATGAAAACAAATACAAAAAAATTTAAAAAGCACAATTAAAATATGAAAAAAAATAAAAATATACGTACACACACACACACATACATATATATCTATATATATATATATATATATACACAAATGATATAACATTTAAAAAACAAATAATAATATTACATATATTCAAACAATAATAAAAAATACAAAACTGTAAAAATAGACATACTAGTTCCACTCCAGTCTGTAAAACAATAGGGAAAGTGTTGGACTCAGAAGGGATAAGATTTATTATTCCCACTCCAGTCTGTGTAACAGTAGGGAAAGCATTGGACACCGATGCGGTAAAATGTACTCTTCCCACTCCAGTCTGTGCCACAGTAGCGAAAGCTTTGGACTCTGGAAGGGCAACATTTACTATTCCCACTCCAGTCTGTGCAACATAAGGCAAGCGTTGGGCTTTGGAGGGGAAGAATTTACTATGCCCACTCCAGTCTGTGCAACAGAATGGAAGCGTTGGACTCCGAAGGGGTAAAATTTACAATTAACACTCCAGTCTATGCAACAGTAGAAAAAGTATTTCATTTAAAAAACATAACATAATATAATAACTCTATTGGTTAACAAAAAATATAAATCTATCAATATCGTTTTCTTCATGTATGCATTTAGAAAAGAATTCAAAAATATAAAACATTAGTAATTAAGGTATACATTACAATTTTGTAATTCATTGATCATTAAATTTAAATTCCACATTATACTCCCACAAACATAACAACCCTCAATTAAAATATATAATTAACAAAAATAACATAATTAACATATTAAGTAAAAATAATTATTAACAAATGGTTAAATATTTGTTAAATATTATAATTGAATAACTTCCCATACCATTCCCCAATAAACACAAGAAAAATATAATTATTAAACTATTTCCATAATTATTTAATTAAATATTTAATAAAAAAAGTAAATTAATTGAAAATTGATTATTACTTAACTAACTTCCCACCTATACCGCTACTAACTAAAAATCCACACTTAAAAAATAACATAAGAGGAGGAGCTACGCTAGCAACCAAGATGGCCGCTTAGGCTCCCGGCTCCACCAACCTCCGTCCCCCGCCGGATAATCCTGCTACAAATCCTGACTTTACACCCTGCCTCCGGGCGTGTAAACTGTCGTGCAGTACTTTGGAGCGATCCCGGGATTTTTACCAGCTTGGTGGACGGAGTTATGTCGAGTTTAAGTTTGGGGCCTACACCAGCTTGTGAGCCGGGGACTCGAGTACTGGCCCAGCCGAGTTCCAGTTGAATAACATCGGCCGTGGGTGATCGACAGGGTCCGGTCCTCGGATGTGGAGAACTTTCTTAGCCCGATTTTGACGGCGGTTGTTGCTCTGGCCTACGATCGATGGAGGGTTGACGAGGCACGACTGTGGCTGTGGACAGAGGTCCCTGGCCCGGGGACCCGGTTTGCCGCTGCCGGTGTTTGCCGGGTCGGAGCCTTCGCTTGTGGTACCGGAGCCTGGATTGTTGCCTTGGTAAGCCCTCGGTCTCCCTCCGTGACAGTCCGTCCCAAATTTGCCGGTTCCCCCGATGAAGACCGGTGCCTCTGGGGGACGCGAACATGGTCGACTCGGAACAAAATTTGGTGGGACGGACTGAGTCTCAACCGTCGATACGGACTATACGGTCAGCTATCGGGGCACTACATTCCCATGTGGAGTCCATTGTCCAGAAAATGATTGCAGTCACACTCGGACACGGGCAAGAGGGACCGGACCCTGATCTGTTTCAATATTCTGTTCGGCCTATCCCACCCACGGAGGTCATCGCAATGGTAGTGGGCCCTGTGCCACGAGGGGTGTCGGAGCTTCATGGCAGTGTGATGGCCGACGACCGCGTACTCGATGCTCTCTATGGATTGCCAAGCCCACCATCATTGCCTACGATGTGTGGATTAATTGGTGCTTCCCTTCCGGATACTCTTGGTGGGACCTGTCTACCCTCTCCAACATCTTTACTACGACTGCAGAGACAACGGCGTCGGGAACTCATGTTGATGAGGGTCATCGTCGATGCCAACAGAGTTCCCAGTGACTTTAAAACTTTGCCTCACCTCGGACGGAACTTTACTGAACTGTTTCTGCAATTTGATTATCCTGCGGAGGTGACAGCCCGCCCGGAAGGGGCCTGCACGACTGATCGGAAGGGTCAAGGATTAGACTGACTGTGGGGCTCGGCACCAGGGGCTTTCTGAAGTGGGATTCGTTACCATTGTATTTACGGGAGGTCGGGTGGTGTTTACTGTTTCCCCTGTTTTGTTTTAATATCGCTTCATAATAGAGTTGTGTGTTTTATTCTGGGGGATTCTTGGTTCTGGAGGGGGGAGGGGGGACCGGGGTCCCGTACTGAGATGCCCTCCTCCACATTTACTACTTTTAGTATTTAGTTAGATGGGGCGACAGGCACACTGCTAGTTGGGGATAGGCGCAAGCCATATGCAGGGGTGCAGGGTGGGGGGCGGGGTGTTTGTCTAGTTAGCGTTTGTAGTTTTTATGTTTGAAATCCTTTAGAATCCTGATATAGGTGGTCCTATTGAGTCGCGAATTGTGCTTTGGGGTGGATGGGTTCTGGGTGGGTACTATTAGCATAAGTTAGCCAATTGTTGCGTACTTCATTATTGTATTCGGGATGCGGCTGTAGTCTGGTACCTTTTACTGCTGCGCCCTTCCCCCTCCCTCCTACTCTGGACTGCTACTCAATGTTTATCCTGTTTCCTGGGGAGGTGGGGTTGGAGGCTGGCATTTGTCAGAATATCCTGAATGTAGTACGGCCGCATGCCTGACGTAGCTTATGAGTAGGCTTTATTGATGATTCTCCGTCCATTATGCCCTGTATGTATATTGCTTATCCTTTCATTCCGCGCTGTAAGTCACCTGTTATTGTTTTTCTTTCTTTTTGTTTATTCAATAAAAAGATTTATTTAAAAAAAAAAAAAAAATTAATAATTACAGTTTACAAAATTAATCATCAATAAACTAATCAATAATAAACATTAATGAATTAACAAATTATTACCTAATTAACCTCCCACCCTATACCCCTACAAACAAAGCAAAGCACACCTAAGGGGCCGATTCAGATTCGGTAAAATCCCGTATCAATAGCCGTACGGAGCATTTTTCCCATACGAATCGTATCCTCGAACGTACCCGTACGCACGATGTAGTACGATGTGTACCCAAAGCAGTTCTCCGTCCAAATCGTACCAAAGCCCGTACGATTTCGGAACGTGCAGTACGCGATGTCCGTACGGATCGAAGCATCATTTTCCGACCCAGCAAGTACGATTCGTCCAGTCAACACTCCGTACGACTCTTTTTTTATGAGAGCTCAAATTGTCCGGAAAAGCAGAATTCGACTCAAAATGCGTGCAAAACAGACCCCCGGTACGGTTCGTACACCCCATGATCTTAGGGGTACGGTTCGTACACGTACACCCCATGATCTTAGGGGAACGGTTCGTACACCTACGATCATGGGGTACGGTTCATACACCCCATGATCGTAGGGATACGGTTCATACACCTATGATCATGGGGTACGGTTCATACACCTACGATCATGGGGTATGGTTTGTACACCCCATGATCGTAGGGGTACGGTTCGTACACCTACGATAATGGGGTACGGTTCGTACACCCTATGATCTTAGGGGTACGGTTCGTACACCCCATGATCGTAGGGGTACGGTTGGTACACCTACGATCATGGGGTACGGTTCATACACCCCATGATCTTAGGGGTACGGTTCGTACACCTACGATCAAGGGGTGTACGAACTGTACCCCTACGATCATGGGGTAATCCAACCGTACCCTATGTGATTGTGTGGCTCTCCGTACGAATTGCTCATACGCGATGTTTACCGTACAAATCGGGTACTCATTCCGGATCGTACTTGTCGGGTCGTACGGCATGTTTACAATTCGTACGGTTCACTTTCAGGGTCCGTATCGTACGGATTGTCCCTTGCTTTTCGTACGGTTCGCTACGATACGGATCGTACTACGCGATTCGGACGGATTTGTACGATTCGTACGGAAACGGCTACGAATTCGAATCGTCGAACGGATTTGTTTCCCGAATCGGAATCGACCCCTAAATGTTCACTTTTATATACAGGATATACATGATTAATTATCAATTAACTAATTAATAATAAATTATTAATACATTATTGCTTATTTAACTTCCCACTAGAAACCCCTACAAACAAAAAACCCTAACCTACAATATTACCTAAAAGATTATAATAAACTATTTACATAATTAATTATCAATTAAATAATTAATAAAAAAATAATGTTGAATTAATTATACTTATTAACTTCCCACCCTGTACCCCAGCAAACCTCACATCCCTCTATGACACTATAAATTACCATCAACAATGACATAAAAAACATATTAACAACAAAAATACAAATAATATATAACATACACAATTAAATATGAACTGAAATACATTTAAATAATTAAAAAACTAAATTTTTGCAACAATATTGCAAATATCAAAACCCCAGATATTCTTGTGAACAATATTACTTAACCCCATCACAGTAAGCGTGTGCGGAGGACGGCCGGGGGCCGTCCGAATCCCGCCCACTCATTAATTCACCCGCACCGTGGGAGAATGTGCACGGCGCGCAAGGGGTTAAATAAAAATTAAATATTTATGTCCATGATATTTCTGCACCACAATATTAGTGTGTCACAGTATTAAAAACTCAATATTTCTGTAGTTCGTTAGTAATGATTCGATATTATGTCAGAATACCAAATCCTTCTAGGACCTTAGTGGAGGCCCGAGATCGAGCTTTGAAATTCCAGGAACATTTAAGCAATGAATTGTTATAGGGCTTGTGGAGATACTGGTAGAACATGGTGCTGCATCAACTCATAATGCTAGTATTAACGCACTGGATAAGCCTTTGCTGGAGGTATGTTGTTCACACTTCGCTCTCAGAAGTGCTATCCCGTGTGCTGGCTCTCCTTATTCTCACTCACTCTTGTCCTTCGTTCACCCTTCCGGTTATCCGTTGTCCTGTCTTCCCCACACTGTTTTCCACTTCAACCTGTCTTGATTGTTAGCCCCTCTCAGGCCTCCTGGACCACTGTACGACGTGTACTTCCTGGACTTGATACGCTTTATGCCGCCAGGATATATAGCAAAGGTGCTGGAAGCGCACCAAGGGACAAATTGCGCTGCCGGTGTGTCACTTTTTATGACGCTCCAGCGGCACAAACCTGGAAATCATATCTATGAGGCCACGCAAAGCCACTTTGTGTAGCTATGAATGGCCTCATAGATATGGAGTAAGGCAAGGCAGCGCAAATAGCTGCGTTGCCTTACTATGCGCTCGAGAGGCATGCTATGGGCTTTGTGGTGGGTGTTCCCACGCTACACCCATGGATTATTTCCAAACCATGTTTACCTGGGGATGCGCCAAAACCTTACGCCTCCTGAAGTGAGGCGTAATGAGGAGAAATAGCTGTATTTCTCCTCGTTAATTTCTCTTTCCGTATGTGCTGCATTCTGCAGCACACTTAGAAAGAGGAAAAAGCCTCCCAGGATTCCCTTCCACCATGGTGCTAGGGTGTCTGCGCTGGCACTAGGCTGCAGAAACGGCACCAGTGCAGGAGGAAAGGAATGCATTGTATTAGATAGATACAGTGCTTGCCTGCCCTTTCACTTTGACGTAGGGCAGCGCAGCAAGGTTACTTGCTGCATTGCCTATTCTAAATCCCCATAAATGAGGGCCGAATTGCTTAAACCAAGACTTGGTTGCCTTGGGTGCCGGGCTGTAGAGCTGGACTGTTTGAAACTTCAGCTCCTGTATAATTCAGTGCATACTTTTTCCTACTTTCCTACTCTCCTCCCTTCATCTCCTGGTCTCTTCACCAGCTCTGACAGCCCTGTATCTGGCGTTGATGATCGTCATGCACCAAATACGTTGTACACCAAATACGACCACAAATAAAATACAAAACAAAAAATAACTTACCTGCAGCCAGCCGAATAGCGCTGTTCTTCTCCAGTCCACTGCAGGCACAGTCTCACAGACTCCCCTGCGGCCAATCCCAACACTGCTCTCATGCATGAGAGCAGTGTTAGGATTGGCCTGAGCGTGCTGAATTTGTGCTCCCAGTAAAACTGGGAGCTTGTGCCTACTGCATGTCGGTTTGGCCAACCTGAGGCGGACCGCCAAATCCACATGTGCACTGATACCAATGCATACCACTCCCCCTCCGGTGACTGTCATCCCTCTGGCCCCGCCCTCAAAGACTCAGCCTGGCGAGGAAAACTAAAACGGTAATAAAACAGGTTTATTATAGTTTTATTTGTCCTTTCCGGCCGTTGTGAGGCAGCTAGCAGGGGAGGGGAGAGCCGCTCGTCCGCCATAGCGGAGGAGCCGCCGCTGCTTTTTGCTTCAGCGCACCACAGAATGCAGCTTCCGGCAGAGGGTAAGCCTACTTCAGCTATTGGGTACTATCTGTGTGAGCAGGCGCGGTTCCTCCATTGGGGCGTGGGGGTATAGCCCCCCTGCCGCCCGCAGCTCCCTCTGCGTTTTTTATTTAGTTAAGACTGACAACAATCATGTCAATGAATCAACATGACGTCAGACCGCCCTGCCCCTTCATAGTCTGAAGGGGTGGGCGGTCTGGCGTCATGTTGACTGATTGACATGATTGTACAGGCACCAGGAAGGCACCAACACAAGTGCGCATGAGTGGGGACGGAGGGTGAATTTTTTACCCGTGCCCACGCATGCGCACTTGTGTTTTTGCGACGTTGCGCATGCCCATTAGGAGCCCTAATGGGCGTGCTGCGGGCGAGAAGGTACCTGTGCCCCTGGCGCCAGGATTGGCCAGGGGCGCTGTGAGCCTGTGACGTGTGGGGAGCAGAGCCCAGAGGTGGCGCGGACCGGGACCGGCAGCAAGGTAAGAGTGTGTGTTTTTCTTTTTCTTTTAAAGTGTTTGGTGCGAGCGTGCCTGTATGCATGAATGTTTGGTGGAGAGTGTTGCGAATGGATGTGTTTGTGTGTATGCGTGTGTGAATACATTTCTTGGAGTGTTGTGTATGTGTTTAGGAAGGACTGCTGCAGACAATGTACTCCCCTCTATTAGAGTTTCGTGCTGGCCCTTATGCACCAGCGCATTCATCAGAGACCTCTCTTGTGAAAAGCAGTCTTTCACCACTATTTGTTGCACAGCTGTTTTGATCTGCATGTGCCTATTATGCTAGCACTTAGTTACAAGTGGGGGACTTGTGCCCGGTCCTTAGAACTCATTCCGCGAGCGACAAACAAAGTTTAGCTCTAATTCCAGCCAGCTCCCTAGTTGACTAAAACAGTGTTGTCCTGGGCACATCCATTTATCAACATGCATTAGAACTTTGTTGTCCGCTAAAAACAGCCGAAATTGAGCAAATGGCTCCTGGAAATGGCTGCACGGACACTCGTCTGTGCCTCCCCTTTCATCTGCACGGGGTGCCGAGGAGCAACCAGTTCAATGGGAGGAGCGGTGCATATAATCCCGCCCCTGACGGCACATCACCATAGCTCAGATGGGGCTGTTTCCTGTCAGTTTGGCCAGAGTTAGATGACTAGAACACAAAGTATTTTACAAAGGGGGCAGGATGCGCTCTCAGGCCAGAGTCCTGTTTTGTATTTTGAAAATACCAAACAACATTACGCATCCCATGTACATATCTCTTTGGATGCATAACTCCCGGTTCCCTCGCAGATAACAGGGAACGAAACGTATTGTGATCCTGGTCCTCTCGTGTTGCTATACAGGATAGAACTGTGCAAAGTGCGAACCCGTGCACTGACTGTTTCCAAGGTAGAACTAAGAACAATGCAACTGTGACACTGTTTGCTACATGGCGTAGAGCTATATGCTTCAGAACCCTGTACTCTTGGCTGTCCAGGGAGAGGTGTGTGCAGTTTGACCCCGGGACTACAAGGGATAGCGCACCAGTTTGCTGGGGGAGAGGGGAGACAACTTGCCTGGGATTTTGATGAGATTGGTGAGAAGTGGGGCAACTGGATTTATGCTATTTTGCAGCAATGGCGTTTTCCGCCAAATTATGCGTTTTTTGCTGTTCCCTCATATCAACTGCTGCATAATCTACAGATTTTAACAAAAAAAATGTCTAGCTCAAACCGGTAAAAAATTACTAACATGCATTGGCATCGCCACTAGGTCTCGCTTTTGTCACCTTGTAAAGTTTAGCCATGCAGCACATACATACATGGCATCGCCAATTACAGAGTGACCCAAACTTCCGTAGGCCAACACTGAGGAATGTAGAATTGGGAAGAAAAGGCGCCAAGAGAGTGACTGATACTCAGTGTATTACGAGAGCATTTGCTGCGAGATGGTGATGATGCAAGATGAGTTGTGCTGGGCAGGATAAGGACCCTCTAGAAACAAGTCTCTATTAATATAAATGGCTTGTTTAAATAAAAAAGAACATCATGTCCCTGGACTTCCCTTAGGGTCACCTAAGCGGTGGACTTGCAAGTCTGTTAGTTGGTCTGAAAAGGATAATGGAGGAATTGAAGAGGGAAGAGTAAAAGTGTAGATGAGCTGAAATAAAATAGTACGGTTAGAACCCAACGCTCTAGCGGGAAGATGGGAGGCAGGAGTCTGAGTTATGGCACAGTATTGGACAAGGATGTAATGGTATTCTATGTGCCATCTGCACCTGAGAGTCCGTATCCCAGTCAGCAAGGTCTTAGAGCTGAGATTTTCATGAAAGTCTTATAGTCTGAATTCAGCACCTGAGCGTAATAGGACGGAATGTATGAAGCTCTGTGGTTATACTGAATAAGCAGCTACCTATGATATGCAAATAACAACAGAGGAGTGACTCAGTGCAACAAAAGAAAAAAGTGCTACCTTAACTCAAAAACGTGTTTGTTCACTCAGTACTGTGAATGCGGTCGATACTCCCACAGTCACACGTACCTAGTGTCCAATCTCTGTCCCCCTGTTAATACCCACCGAGGTACCTTACCAGGAAGTAACCATCGGGTACAACACTCACCTACACATAACATAAGAGAAAGAAAAGACTCTTATCTTTAAGAAGGACCCTCACTCACCACTAGTTGGTGACATGCTTCATCATCGGGTCCCCGCTAGGGTGACCGAATGTCACCCCAGCGTGCTCCAACGCCTGGTTACAGCGGAGCGGGATGTGGTGAGTGTAACAGTGCCCAAATTAGGAGTGACTATAAGTGAGTGTGCCAGTGTGATTAAAAAATGCGAAGGTTGTAACCTTTACAAAAATCTTTAATAATGGCCAACCCGCATTGGATTAAAAACAAAGTGAACGGACTTCGCAAGGTTCTGAATTAGGGAACCGGAGTCCTATAAAGTATAAAAAATGGTCAACATGTTTCTGCTGTATTTAGTTGCAATTTGCTCAGCATTCGTCAGGACCTAGCAAAAGTCCTCCGGTGGTGTGCGCGCGCTAAGGCGCACCCTCCCGTGAGGCTCTATATGTGAAAAACTTTTTTTTTTTAAAAGTGTGAAAATTCACACGACAGTATCCATTGTTATCCGCTGCAATTTGCAGGAATAATCATTGAAACCTGTAAGGAGGAAAAGGGACAGACAGTAACACATAAACGGATCTCTAGATTAGGTCCATTATTCACAAACAACAGTTTTTTAGTGAGGAACTTCACATTTCTTAACTAGAAGGAATGTATACCTAACGTATATTTTACGATGGTGAGCCATCTAACTAATCGGGGGTGAATGCCCTGATTCTAGGGCGATCAACCAGAACGTCAGTCCAAATGGGCCGAACGTTATGGAGAATAGTCAAGTAAATACACTGCTACTTAATTCAGCAGGGATATCTATGTGCATTACACTGTTCAGCTCATGACTGTTTTGCAAATAGAGTTACATGATAATGAAGAATTTTTGTCATCTAAAAAAAGGTAAAAATGGAAGAATAGGAAATGTGCCAGGAGACTCTCCCCTTCACCCAGGGTGATAGTTGCTAAAGTAACAGCTATCAACAAAGCCGATAACACTCACTGCGCAAGAGACGATGACACGCCCCTTCAGTGAGGACAGCGCGGGTCTGTTTCACGCGGTGACTATCTACAAAAAAGAGAGCGTAGTGTTGTCAGCTCTCATCAGGACTGGATATGCCCATGCTCCGTGTAGGTGAAGAGGGAGCAAAAAATAAAGACTTACTTCGGCACTCGTGGCTCCCCGCAATCAACCTGCACTCTTGGCTGCTGCCCCCCGGAAATGCCGGTAAAGAGGTGGAGGCAGCTTTATGTAGTGTATCCACAGGAATGGCCAAAAGGCGTCACGTGGACACGGTAGGGTCATATCACGTGGCCACCGCCCCGAATTTTTAAAGTGGTATACACCTTTGAGTAAATGAGGGGCGGAGGTTCGAATCCTGATGTAGACCCTATCTGAATTAAAACACTCAGATGAATAGTGTACTATTATACCAACTAGAACCCCGTAATTAATGTACAAAAGGGAAAGGCATTAATTTGCAAAGGGGAAAGGAATTAATTTGTGATCGCGGGATCCCGGCTAATACTCACGCATAATGCGTGAGACAGCCAAAGGAAAAGCCGAAGGACACAATTTCAATAGGCAGGGAACCCCATAAGACAAAACTACAGAGAAAAATACGGGCTCCGAACAAGTAATGTGCTGCAGACCTGCTTAATCCCTTACTTAATGGTTGACTGTCCTTATAAAGGAGGGGTTATCGGAACTAAGCCTGAAACAGGGGTGTAATATACTAAGTAGGTGACTAATAAGTGACATTCAGTGGCACCAACTTTCCGATAAGAGTCTTGATATATTCTCTTATCTTCTTAGCACACTGCCCCAAGGTATATCGTCATTTAGACCAAGTCTATTTGTACCAAGGCGATATACCCAGCGTTGCTCTTTTTCAAACAGTGTGGCTTCCGAGCCATTTTCTAGATGTTCCAAAATTGTCCACTGTAAATCATTGGGTGTGTGGTTTAGTTGTAAGAAATGTGCTGTTAGTTTTGTTGAGGCTTTTTTACAACGTATATTGCTACGATGCTCACATATTCTGATTTTAATGCGTCGTGATGTCATTCCTACATACTGAAGACTGCATCTGCACGTTATCAGGTACACAACGTTAGTGGTGTTGCAGTTAGTGTGGCTGCGTTGTTCCCATCGTGAGCCATCTGGCAAATCCAAGTATTTTGTATTGGAAGTAATGAGGAGATCCCTTTAACATGCGTGACAACTTTTAACTCCCTGTCTAACGCAGTGAGTAAATGCATTAGTAAAAACTGGAGAATCATCGCCAGCAATAAGACACATTGGAAGAAGCCTCTGTTCTCGTACAAGAGAGCTGCTAGTCTCAAGGACTCTTTGGTCCACACACGACCACGAGAGGCGAGAACTGACCACTCCACACCGAGTGTTCTCAATGCCTGGGGTTTACCACCAGTGAGAGGACACTACCCGTGTGGGAATTGTAATGTGTGCCACCTTACTTCCAATACAAAATACTTGGATTTGCCAGATGGCACACGATGGGAACAACGCAGCCACACTAACTGCAACACCACTAACGTTGTGTACCTGATAACGTGCAGATGCAGTCTTCAGTATGTAGGAATGACATCACGACGCATTAAAATCAGAATATGTGAGCATCGTAGCAATGTACGTTGTAAAAAACCCTCAACAAAACTAACAGCACATTTCTTACAACTAAACCACACACCCAATGATTTACAGTGGACAATTTTGGAACATCTAGAAAATGGTTCGGAAGCCACACTGTTTGAAAAAGAGCAACGCTGGGTATATCGCCTTGGTACAAATAGACTTGGTCTAAATGACGATATACCTTGGGGCAGTGTGCTAAGAAGATAAGAGAATATATCAAGACTCTTATCGGAAAGTTGGTGCCACTGAATGTCACTTATTAGTCACCTACTTAGTATATTACACCCCTGTTTCAGGCTTAGTTCCGATAACCCCTCCTTTATAAGGACAGTCAACCATTAAGTAAGGGATTAAGCAGGTCTGCAGCACATTACTTAGGGTAAATAAATAATTAATTACCGGTACTATTTTTGAATATATTAACAATAACAGATAGCTCAATAAATAAGAGGCAGGATCCGATGTGTCCGAGTTTGAACAGGTTTTATTCAGGCAAAAGGGAAGGGACTGGAACAGGACAGCCTGAAATAAAATAGGAAGGAAGGAAGGCAGCTGCACCATTTCATTAACAGTGCAGCGTATATATAGTAAGACATTTCAAATACATTACATACAGTAGGCGTAACTTGTGACAAGCGTAAGATAAGAACACATGGGCGGAAACAGAAGGCGTGTACAGGGCGTGCACTGAGACATGTGATGTGAAACGTCATAGAAATGTCATGAGTGGGCGGAAACATGGAGGGGGCTACCTGAGAGCAGCTGGGACCTTTAACCTAGTGGTGCGCGCAAAGGGCAATGACGTGTTACTAGGGAGAACTGGGGGCTATGACTTCTGCACTAGAAGAGGAGACTAAAGTCTGCGGTGTCAGGACGACATGTACCTATAGCATATCTGGTATCTGGTGTTTAGAGTACATGTTGATAGAATCTAAAAGTTATCAGGGCAAAGGCTACTTGACACTAAGGCTGGTGCATGCATATATTCTACATGTATTGCGTGTGCTAGGAATATTCTATGAATACTAATACAGTATTTCTCTTACATGGAGACAGAAAGACTAGACTATAGCTGAACTGTTGATGCAGTTCAGTAGCTTAAGAATGCAGAGAAGGAAAGGCTGAACTGATAACTGGAAGCATAACATATTCTTGGCAGACAGGCAGGCAGAGCCAGGCCGGGCACTGCGCTGCGAGGCAGGAAGTAAGTGAAGGGTCAGGGATGCAGGTGGGGGCTGCATCGCTCCTCAGAGTGGATTCAGGAGACTGGAGCTTGAATCTGGTGTCCGGGCCCTTTTGAGGCCTAGAAACGGGGACAATGCGGTGAATTAACGTGCACACTGTAAAACGTGGCAACATAGGCCTAATACTCGTTGCTTTCACGAGAACTGGATACTTGGCATACTAGAGTTGGACACAACTATAATTGCGTCTTTAATCGATCATAGGGGGATATATGCATATCGATCATGCACATATAACATAGGATGGGGAACACGTAGGCACATATAACATGGCAAAATATAATTTTCCTCATTCCCTCCTTGTGACCTACGTTTCCATTAGGAAACATCAATATTCATAATACCATCTATCTGTTCATATAGCATCATTTGCTCGTCTCTAATTGTCTTGGAACGGGACTTAGGACTAGGAATACAAGAGGTAGCACACAAGCCGCAAATCGCAGGGCCACATTGTAAACAGAGGCAGCAACTGAATATGATCATTACTGCTATACCTAGGAATGACAATACTTTCCATCCCCAGGCAGATATGATATTCCAGAGCCAACCGGACCATGTCCAGGTGCCTGGATTCTGGTGTAACTGATGGGCAATTTTATGAAGTCTGGTTATAGCTGAATAAACAGACGGCGCGTTATTAGGAATGAAAATGCAGCAACTAGATCCGATGATTCTACAAGCTCCTCCTCTATCGGCCAGTATGACGTCAAGAACGAGACGATTTTGGAGCACGACAAATCTAATGGCAGATTGCTCTTCGGTTAAATTACCTAGAGCGGAAGTAGTCTCATTCACTACTGCTTCAAGGGTTCTGGTTAGCCTACGTATTAACTTACTATTCTGGACAGGACCTATAAAGAAAAAGAAACCTTTATTGAAATCTTGATATTGTTCTAGAGTAGTTTCAGTTTGATCGACAATTGGGGACTCAGTCTCCCTTCTATGTCTAACGTGTACTAGATGTGTGTTTCGGTGATAATCAGATGGGGCTAGAAAAACTGATGGCAGTAGGAAGGCAATGTAACATGTTCCATCCCAATCTAGGGGCAGACGAACATATGCCGTCTGACCACATACAAAATAAGAATGACGTGAGGCTTTGAAAATAGATTTCCCACTGTCACTATACTCGACCACAGTAGTACAATCACTATGACCTACATGTGCGGAACCATTCTTTCTGACACATAATTCGCCTTTAACTGGTAGAACTGAAATAGCAGGCAAATCTGGAGTAGTATCGGACTGAACATTCAAAACCATGACATTCGAGGAATAATTACCTAGATCATATACTTCATTTTCTAGATCTAACCCTGTTCTATGGGAAAGACCTTCCTTGTCTGGGAAACATGTTTGATTCAGAAGGGACATATCAGTTAGGGATGACGTTAACGTGGACCATGCTCCACACGAACCATTATGTGAAAAAGGATAAGGAAAGAGTGGCAGAACTCCCTTCGGTGTCTGGAAAGGGGGGAGTCGACCACACACCCAACAATTAGTGGCATTGCTGGTCTGGTGTGAATAGTGCAGCATTCGGATAAAAGTATTATTACGCATAGCAAGACGATAGGATAACTCGTGAGGAGGCAGGTCACTAAATGTGTGCTCTACTGTAACATTAGAAAACATATGTACATGTGAAATAGGAAAACATAAATGCAAAGCATAACTTATGCATGTAACCATAAGGCTTAAAAATAATAAAAAGAACAGAGTAGCTATACATCAACTGCAAAGATTCTTTCGATAGCGTATTCTCTTAGAGTTTTGACTAACTCTCTCACTGTCTGGGTCTGTCTCATACATGTCAGGAACCTGTCTAACCGTTTCACCCGAGAGGGACTTAGACAATTAAACTGGCTGACTTACTAGACCTCAACTTGGATTTATACTCCTGCTGCGGAGTTTTCTCTAACAGGGGAATTTTAGATTCAGTTTCTGGGTAGTCCTTGAGAACGGGGCAGTCTTTGAGAAAAGATTTAGCTTTGAGTCCATGGAATTTCTTGACGTGGCTGGCGTGTAGCCACCCTTTTCGGTTTTCAATCTTCACTGCTGTCCGGGTGGTGAGGAGAACGAGGCGGGGCTCCTTCCAGCGGGGCTGCAGCGGACTTGAACGATCAAAATTTCTCACGAGGACGAAGTCGCCTGGTATGACTTCGTGCGGTTTCACTTCGGTGTTGTCTGGAAATGCAGCGGCAACCTGTGAACGACAAGATTGTAGTGCAGACATCAAGGAAGCAAGGTAATCTGTCAGCATATTACTGTCAACATCGGTAATGATACGGGGTCTAGGTGTACCCCACATATTGGGGGGACGTCCAAACACTATCTCATACGGGGACAGACCTGAACGGGAGTGAGCGACCATTCTCATATAGAAAAGGGCGACTGGCAGTGCTACTATCCAATCTACACCTTTCTCTGCACACACTTTAGCAATGCGGATTTTCAGAGTCTGGTTATGTCTCTCTACGAGACCGGCTGCTTCAGGATGGCGTACACAATGGAACTTCCAATGGTACCCTAACAGAAGGGAAACTTGTTTCATGAGCTCGGATGAGAATGGCTGGCCGTTATCTGAATACACGACCCTAGGTAATCCATAGCGGGGAAAATACTCACGAACCAACTGCCTGGCAGTGGTCGCAGCTGTGTAATCTGGAACTGGATATGCTTCTGTCCACCTGGACAAAGCGCATACAACTACGAGGACATACTTGAAACCTCGACATCGCTCCATCTGAATATAATCCATCTGGAGGACTTCCAAAGGGTGGTCAGGAGGATGGAATCCACCTAGTTCCACCGGGACACCTTTACCTGGATTGAACTGACAACATATCATGCAGGTACGCACTTTCTGTTTGGCTGCTGCTCGTAAATGCTTGTTAAACCAGATGTTCTGGATACTGTCTAACATGGCTTTTTCTCCTAAGTGTGCTGGACTATGTGCGGTGTTAATAATGACTTGAACCATAGAGTCGGGAGAAACCATGTGGCTTTTCCCTTCGTCAACCATCCTTGATCTGTCTGGACCCCTCCTTGTTCAGACCATTTCTTGATTTCATCGGGAATAGCATGTGACTGTATATCTATTACATCTTGTGTTGGGTCCTTGACTGTCATACAAGTAGTCTGATCTGGAATATGTGTCGGTGTCGTGTTAACTGGAATGTCTGGAGTCTGAGCTGTGAGCTTGGCTGTTTGATCTGCTAGATCGTTACCCTGGGAAATGATGTCAGTGACTTTCGTATGTGCCTTGCACTTCATGATAGCGATAGCTGTCGGTAAATGTATTGCATCTAACAGAGCTTGAATGAGGGGGCCATGTTGGATCTTGGTTCCATGAGAAGTCATAAAACCTCTTTCTTGCCAGAGCACTCCAAAGTCGTGTACGACTCCGAATGCATAACGTGAATCTGTGTATATGTTTACTTTCAGGTTCTTCGCTCGTATGCAGGCTTGGGTCAGAGTGACAAGCTCTGCTGCTTGAGCAGACAGGGTGTCAATACGATGTGTTTCTATAACTTCGGTTTCAGTAGTCACTGCATACGCGGCTACTAGTTCTCCTGTACTTGTTCTCATACATGAACCATCCACATAAAGTGTCAGGTCGGGATTAGGTAATGCAATGTCTGTCAAGTCTTGTCTTGGCTGTGTCATAGTGTTAACAACTTCCACACAGTCATGTGTGGCAGGATTAGAGGTAACTGACGGTAACAGTGTAGCTGGATTTAAAATGTTGCAGCGTTTAATTTCTATGTGTGGCTGGAACAGTGTCAGTTCATAACCTGTTAAACGTGCAATTGTCAAGTGCTGAGTCTGTGTTCGGTTTAAAAGAACTTCCAGGGAGTGTGGAACTTGTACTGTCAGGGAGTGTCCTAACACTATGGAATCACTTTGTCTGATAGCTAGAGCTGTGGCTGCAACTGACTTGAGGCACGCAGGCAGCGCCTGGGCCACTGGATCTAATGTGCTAGAAAAATAAGCACAGGGCTTGTATTGTCCTGCTTGATCTTGTGTGAGAACAGATAATGCAGTACCATCACGTTCAGTAACACAAAGTGTAAAGGGCTTACTGTAGTTCGGTGTTGCTAGAACAGGTGCTTTACATAAAGCTTTCTTTAATTCATTGAAAACAAGTGTATGTTCCTGGGTCCAAGGGAGGACAGTCGATACGGCTGCCTCCTGTGTCGTTAACTGTATCAGTGGCTTGGCTAGAAATGCGTACTGAGGAATCCATTGTCTACAATAAGAGGTGAGGCCGATAAAAGCTCGTACCTCCTTCTGAGTCTTGGGCTGTGGAAGACGTGCTATTAACTGGATTTGGTCTGGTGTCAACTGCCTACCCCTCTTGGACAGTAAGTGTCCAAGGTAGACCACTTGCTGGACACAGAATTGCAACTTGGAAGGGGACACCTTGTGCCCCATCTCGGCCAGAAAATACAGGACTGTAAGTGACGCACGTTCGCAGTCACGTTCAGAACGGGCTGTGATCAGTAGATCATCGACATACTGGAGCAGGGCAGTGTCAGTTGGCATGTGAATATTGTCTAGTTGTCTTTTAAGTGCTTGACTGTAAATACTAGGACTTTCTGTGAAACCTTGAGGAGCTCGTGTGAATTTATAGCTTCTTCCATTTAAACAGAAACCGAAAAGGAACTGGCTGTCTGGATGAATAGGGACACTAAAGAATGCGTTCTTGAGATCGATAACTGTAAAGAACGTGGCTTCAGAATCAATGGCTGTCAAGAGTGAGGAAATATCAGGGACCACTGTGTACTGGGGTATGATACATTTATTAAGTTCTCGAAGGTCAATCACTAATCGATAAACTGGAGGTGCATTTGGATCAGTACGTTTCAGGACTGGAATGATAGGAGAATTACATACATTGGAGTCAGTTTCTACAACCACTCCTTGAGCAATAAGTTCGTCAATAATTTTGGATAAGGCTGCTACAGCCTCAGGTGGCAATTTGTATTGTCGGATTCGTGGTAATACAACACCTTGCTTCAGAGTGACACGATGGGGTGTGATATGCATACAACCTACATCAGTTGGACCTTGCGCCCATAAATGCTGTGGTACATTCAATAATCTTGGATCAAAATCACGTAATACATAATGACCTTTAAAATCACGCAGAAACAAACGGACCCCTTCTGGGGAGCAGCATATGACTGCTCCTAATTCTTTCAGAGTTTTAATGCCTAATAAATTCTCTGGACAAGACTTCGTGAGTAACAAGTCTGTAGTTCGGGACAATGGACCAACTTCTAGAGTAACTGGTTTTGATATTTCATTAACAATAGGCTTTCCTGAAAATCCAAGGGAAACATTTCTAGAGCCTGAGAGTGGAGCCCCTGGAACCTCGTCATGACTGATGGTAGTCCTACTTGCCCCTGTATCAATCAGAAACTTTCTGTCTTTCCCCAATACTTGACTGTGTACATAGGGACCCTCTTGATCTACAGGAATCTCGATGAGAGGCAAGCCTACCTCCCTCTCTAGGCTGTTTCATGAATATGGCTGATAATCTGGATACTCTGACTGTGCATACTGGTACATCTGCTGTGTAACGTGTTGTGTTGCAGCTATAGGCTGCGGTACTGTAACTGTCTGTTGTGCATTCTGTGGTGGCTGGGAATTCTGTGAAACTTGTTCTTGTCTAGACGGACGTGGTCTCTCTTTAGTCTTACCAGTAGCTATGTTGTGTTTCAGAACTGCACATTCGTTTATAAAATGACCTGGCTGTTTACAGTAATTGCATGTCCCTTTAACAGGAGCTGCAGGGTGACTGGCTTGATTCGGACCCCTCTTCTGACTGTCTCGTGGAACAGACTGTGCAACTAGTACTTTCATTTTCGTGTCTTTCATACGTCTCTTTTCGTGTTCCTGCTCTTCCCTGATTCTGTTCTGGTGGTACTGGAGCATCTGGAGCATCTGTGACGGAGTATTAGCTTGCCATGTACTTTAGACTTTCAGTACTCGATTTTTAACTTGTGGACTTGAATTCTCGACTAGTTTGGTAACAAAAAGATGAGGGTACGATTCACTACTTGTTTTCAGACCACTATTAATAATGAAACATTTCTCAAATCTGGAATAAAAATCACTAGTATCTTCGTCTTGTTTCTGTTTACAGGCTGAGATGGCATCCCAATCTTCCTTTTTCGTGGCTAGTAATCTTGGCAAAACTTGTATTAACAATTGGGGCAAAGCTTTAGCTTTATCCCCAAGACCGGTACCTGGTACTCGTGTGTTATCTTCAGCTTCTAATGCTGTCCAATCTATCTTTTTCTCTCCCACCTCCCATTCTTTTTCTTTGAGTTTTTCATATATGCCCGCAGGCAACAGGACCTTTAACATTTTAATGATATCAGGATACGTGTATTCTCCCATACGGAGCATGTCCTTCAATTCACGGTGAAACCCTGCTGGATCTTTATCATGACAGGGAATTAACTTTTTCATTTCTAAGAGTTCTATTTTCGTGATAGGGGTGTAAACAAATACTCGTTCTAGACTACCATCTTCTCCCTTAACTGGATGCACTTCCCGTAACGGATTCTGTCTGTCTATGTAGAATGATTTTCTTTCTGGGGGTGAGGCGTGAACAAAATGTGGATTCAGAAATGTTCGGTATTTGTGGCGCTGTTCTAGAATGACACTAATTAAATCAGTACCTAGACCTTTCCATCTGTATTGGAGTAACTCGTTCAATACATCATGTAGAGGACCTGGATCAGAATGTTGTTCCTCATACAGTGTAATGAGGTGCTGAATCATATATGTACCCACCAGACGTTGCTCGGCTGGGGGCAGTTTCAGAAACGTTTGTGCCACTATTTCATCTGGAAACGTGGTAGAATCACTAGTCCATCGGACTGCTGATCGGGCGAGTTCTTGTTCATGCATTGTACTAAGCTCGCTATAACCTATTCGTGATTTCAGAATTTGATCGGTGGCCTGGAATACTTGCTCAAGAGAACACTGTTCTGGTGCAGGAGGAGGAAAAACTTTCTTGTAATCTAGGCGTGAATATCGGTCAGAAAGTCTAGTTCTACCTACATACGCTATTCTGGAGGGATTCTCGCTGTCTACCTCTTCACTAGAAGAGTCACTCTCTTTCTCGGTTGCTCTTTTTGCTTCTCGTTCCTTGTGTATACGTATTATTTCCTTACGAATTGTGTCTTGTGTTTTCCCTCGGCTATATTGTCACTCCACCTGGTTAGGACTTTCATCTCGTCTTGATCTTTATCTGGATAATCTTGCTCTCTTATTAAACAGTTAATCAGGAACTTTAAAATCATAAGTTGAACCTCGGCTTTCCTTTGTGACATAGCTTCGTGAATACTTTCTGGATTCTCTCCTGTACAGATGAAACGATATATTCTGTTCAGATGTTCCTTCATATCGGGCAGGGTGATCAAAAAGCTGGCCACCCGTCTTAAACGTACTGAATATAAGATCATGTGATCTTCGCCTGGAACTGGATCATATATACAATCAGTAAGAAGTCGCTTGAGATCTGTGTATGTCGCCACTTTTGGCGTACGCTGCAACGCTACGTCGTGCAGCGTCAGACGTTTCGGTTGAGGCGGGGTGCGAGGAGCACTTCCCCCCGCGGCTCCTAAACTAGAATCGTCGGTGAATACTGTACGGGCTGGTAGAGTGACTGGCATAACGGGTACATTTACTGTGGGCTGGTCCGGGGGTGCTAGAACATGAACTTGACCCCCGGGAACAGTAGTTGGCGGGACAGGAATTACATTATTAACGGGAGCAGGCGGAACAGGCAGAACATGATTTGCATATGCTGGGACTGTGTCGTCCAAATAGGACGAAAGAAAAATTTCAGCTGCCGTCGGTTTATGACGTAGCTTAATCGGGACCATTGGCGGCGGTAAATTACCGGGTACTTCCGGGGTTGCCTTCGGCAAGAAGAGGATACATACCTTTAATAAGGGCATTTCTCTGTCGGTCTGACTGTTCTGCTCTAACTCGTTCACCTTCTTCTATTAATTCCCTTTCTTGGGCTCTTTCTGCGGATTCCCTACTTAATTCTGTTTTTCTAAATTCTTTTTCGGTTCTTTTATGAGATTCTTTGCGCCATAACTCGATGGCATCTTTCTGGGACTGTCTGGCTTTCTTTTTCCATAATGCTTCTTCTACTCGCATGATGCACTCGGCATCCCATGTACCTGATACGGGCCATCTATATTTCTCTTCTAGTTCCTTAGTATAGTCCACCCATAAATCTAGATATATTATGGCATCTAAGCCATGCTTGTGATACATAAAATGTCCTGGACTGTCCCTAGGAGGGACAGGAACTGCTTCTTCGAGTAACCCTTTTCTGGTCTTTAACTGACGTAATTTCGAGAACAGAGGCATTTCGGTAGTACACTTGGGACACAATACACAATAATCACAGTAATAGAATAGCAAACAAATCTCTCATACCACGACATAAAAATACATTGATAACAGTTCGAACAGAATACTACCTGATACACTGAAAACAGAACACATGAATTTCTCGAGAACGAAACTTACTAGAATTACTGGATGCACTGCTAAAACAGTACAGAACATACCGGTCCCATAAAGAGACACGTCAGGACCCGTATCCACCTAGGTGAATACTTCGGACTGGATCTGTGTACCCAAACCCAACAGACCAGGAACAAACTAATGATCCTGTCTAGATACTTCCCCCGCGACGGTACTCACCGGGAAGGAGAAACTGGAAGGCCTCGGACTGGACTGGACTGCTACGACGTCGGACTACGAACTTCGGAAACTTCGGTTACAGGTGGGCCTCCAGATACTTCGGACCTTGCTCTCTCGGCTTGGGCTCTGGTCGGGACGAACCGCATTCCACACCGCTTCGTCTGGATGTCGGACCGCAGTCTCCGTCTCCTCCGTGGGCCTGAGGGAGACTTGAAGCAGAAATATCTGCACGTGCACGGTATTGTTCCGTCACGGCTGCAGAGGGTCAGGGGACCGGCGTTGCATCGCCAGCGCGTGAGGAAGGGGTACGTCCCTGTTCGGGCGCCATTTATGTGGTAAATAAATAATTAATTACCGGTACTATTTTTGAATATATTAACAATAACAGATAGCTCAATAAATAAGAGGCAGGATCCGATGTGTCCGAGTTTGAACAGGTTTTATTCAGGCAAAAGGGAAGGGACTGGAACGGGACAGCCTGAAATAAAATAGGAAGGAAGGAAGGCAGCTGCACCATTTCATTAACAGTGCAGCGTATATATAGTAAGACATTTCAAATACATTACATACAGTAGGCGTAACTTGTGACAAGCGTAAGATAAGAACACATGGGCGGAAACAGAAGGCGTGTACAGGGCGTGCACTGAGACATGTGATGTGAAACGTCATAGAAATGTCATGAGTGGGCGGAAACATGGAGGGGGCTACCTGAGAGCAGCTGGGACCTTTAACCTAGTGGTGCGCGCAAACGGGCAATGACGTGTTACTAGGGAGAACTGGGGGCTATGACTTCTGCACTAGAAGAGGAGACTAAAGTCTGCGGTGTCAGGACGACATGTCCCTATAGCATATCTGGTATCTGGTGTTTAGAGTACATGTTGATAGAATCTAAAAGTTATCAGGGCAAAGGCTACTTGACACTAAGGCTGGTGCATGCATATATTCTACATGTATTGCGTGTGCTAGGAATATTCTATGAATACTAATACAGTATTTCTCTTACATGGAGACAGAAAGACTAGACTATAGCTGAACTGTTGATGCAGTTCAGTAGCTTAAGAATGCAGAGAAGGAAAGGCTGAACTGATAACTGGAAGCATAACATATTCTTGGCAGACAGGCAGGCAGAGCCAGGCCGGGCACTGCGCTGCGAGGCAGGAAGTAAGTGAAGGGTCAGGGATGCAGGTGGGGGCTGCATCGCTCCTCAGAGTGGATTCAGGAGACTGGAGCTTGAATCTGGTGTCCGGGCCCTTTTGAGGCCTAGAAACGGGGACAATGCGGTGAATTAACGTGCACACTGTAAAACGTGGCAACATAGGCCTAATACTCGTTGCTTTCACGAGAACTGGATACTTGGCATACTAGAGTTGGACACAACTATAATTGCGTCTTTAATCGATCATAGGGGGATATATGCATATCGATCATGCACATATAACATAGGATGGGGAACACGTAGGCACATATAACATGCCAAAATATAATTTTCCTCAGTTCGTAGCCCGTCTTTTTCTCCGTAGTTTTTTCTGATGGGGTTCCCTGCCTATTGAAATTGTGTCCTTCGGCTTTTCCTTTGGCTGTCTCACGCATTATGCGTGAGTATTAGCCGGGTCCCGCGATCCCAAATTAATTCCTTTCCCCTTTGCAAATTAATGCCTTTCCCTTTTGTACATTAATTACGGGGTTCTAGTTGGTATAATAGTACACTATTCATCTGAGTGTTTTAATTCAGATAGGGTCTACATCAGGATTCGAACCTCCGCCCCTCATTTACTCAAAGGTGTATACCACTTTAAAAATTCGGGGCGGTGGCCACGTGATATGACCCTACCGTGTCCACGTGACGCCTTTTGGCCATTCCTGTGGATACACTACATAAAGCTGCCTCCACCTCTTTACCGGCATTTCCGGGAGGCAGCAGCCAAGAGTGCAGGTTGATTGCGGGGAGCCGCGAGTGCCGAAGTAAGTCTTTATTTTTTGCTCCCTCTTCACCTACACGGAGCATGGGCATATCCAGTCCTGATGACAGCTGACAACACTACGCTCTCTTTTTTGTAGATAGTCACCGCGTGAAACAGACCCGCGCTGTCCTCACTGAAGGGGCGTGTCATCGTCTCTTGCGCAGTGAGTGTTATCGGCTTTGTCGATAGCTGTTACTTTAGCAACTATCACCCTGGGTGAAGGGGAGAGTCTCCTGGCACATTTACTATTCTTCCATTTTTACCTTTTTTTAGACGACGAAAATTCTCCATTATCATGTAACTCTATTTGGAAAACAGTCATGAGCTGAACAGTGTAATACACATAGATATCCCTGCTGAATTAAGTAGCAGTGTATTTACTTGACTATTCTCCATAACGTTCGGCCCATTTGGACTGACGTTCTGGTTGATTGCCCTAGAATCAGGGCATTCACCCCCGATTAGTTAGATGGCTCACCATCGTAAAATATACGTTAGGTATACATTCCTTCTAGTTAAGAAATGTGAAGTTCCTCACTAAAAAACTGTTATTTGTGAATAATGGACCTAATCTAGAGATCCGTTTATGTGTTACTGTCTGTCCCTTTTTCTCCTTACAGGTTTCAATGATTATTCCTGCAAATTGCAGCGAATAACAATGGATACTGTCGTGTGAATTTTCACACTTTAAAAAAAAAAAAATGTTCACATATAGAGCCTCACGGGCGGGTGCGCCTTAGCGCGCGCACACCACCGGAGCACTTTTGCTAGGTCCTGACGAATGCTGAGCAAATTGCAACTAAATACAGCAGAAACATGTTGACCATTTTTTATACTTTATAGGACTCCGGGTCCCTAATTCAGAACCTTGCGAAGTCCGTTCACTTTGTTTTTAATCCAATGCGGGTTGGCCTTTATTAAAGATTTTTGTAAAGGTTACAACCTTCGCATTTTTTAATCACACTGGCACACTCACTTATAGTCACTCCTAATTTGGGCACTGTTACACTCACCACATCCCGCTCCGCTGTAACCAGGCGTTGTAGCACGCTGGGGTGACATTCGGTCACCCTAGCGGGGACCCGATGATGAAGCATGTCACCAACTAGTGGTGAGTGAGGGTCCTTCTTAAAGATAAGAGTCTTTTCTTTCTCTTATGTTATGTGTAGGTGAGTGTTGTACCCGATGGTTACTTCCTGGTAAGGTACCTCGGTGGGTATTAACAGGGGGACAGAGATTGGACACTAGGTACGTGTGACTGTGGGAGTATCGACCGCATTCACAGTACTGAGTGAACAAACAAGTTTTTGAGTAAAGGTAGCACTTTATTCTTTTGTTGCACTGAGTCATTCCTCTGTTGTTATTTGCAATTCTGTCTGGGGTACAGGAGTGCCTACTCATGCCCTCTCTCTCTTGTTGATACTTAGCTACCTATGATATGTCATCTATTAATGTAATAACTGCACTTTCACAATTGCTTTATTAACCTTCCTGCTTTCTCAAATTTGCTTGAAAATGCACGATTTTTCTTCTCTTTTTTCAAAACACCTTATGGGGTTCGGGCTCGCTACGGTGCAGTATGCAAATCAGTTTGCGCCCACCACTTTAAAATGTCACCAGCCGCCCCTGTGTGTGAGTGGTGGTATTCTGTATAGAACAATGTTGTCACTGCATGAAGAGTAGTCCCCATCAGTGCCAGGGACTTGTGAGCCATTATGTTCTATTTTAAAATAAAATAAATAAAAGATTATTCAATTCAAATTTCTCTTTTTTTTTGCTTGAACTTTAAGACGGACCGAGAGCAGATACTGCACATATCTGGCAAAATCACTACACAAACATTGGCAAAGCTATTAGGTTTGGGTAAGGGTTAGACGTGATAACGCATGCAAATACAAGCTTGCTTGCACAAGTGGGCACCTGCGCATGCCTTTTTATGCATAGTAACAATATTTTTTACATTAGAATCATTTAAAACATTTATGCTGTTCAGTTTTACACGATTTCATAGAAGTACATTAATTACAAAGTAATTTTTTTTTCTGGAAAAATGATACTAGTCGTTTTCTTTACTGCAGAACGCGATGCATGAGTGGTGAAAGGGTGCCATCTA
The DNA here is from genome assembly GCF_964261635.1 of Lissotriton helveticus. NCBI lineage: Eukaryota > Metazoa > Chordata > Amphibia > Caudata > Salamandridae > Lissotriton > Lissotriton helveticus. The sequence goes on along the minus strand of NC_136059.1, from coordinate 1,144,775,184 downwards.
GTGACAGTACTTTGAATCCACCAATATCCAAAACATAACATTTAATGGAATCCACAACACTAATTATAGTGCTGATTTTCTATTTTAAGGGAGCTAATAAAACGTAGAGGTATCTAACTTCAACTTGATAGGAAGCAAGATTATACTAATTACTTGTTAACATGTGAAAGTAATCTGAAAAGGCCAGACCTGTTAGATAGAATGACCCAGCAAGGAAGGCTGCTTTGGGTCAGAGAAACACTCTTCATAGACCCTGACATTCCAGGTGACTGTACACTCATACTTAATGTAAATGTAGTTATAAAATGTAGTATTGTTGATTTTGGCTGTTTGTGCTACACAAGGGCGAGTGAGTATGCACCAAAAGAATCAGGATTTTACAAGGGAAGGAAAGGGTTGGAAAAAAAAGTGTTTATGCAGAACAGCACTTCAGTATGCATACTATATAAATGATTCGTAGTGCGCCAGTTTTTTTTTTTACAAAGAAATTACTGTGGTCTCTATGTAAAAAACACTTGTCGCAAAATACTGGTTGCAAATTGTGACACTGTTTTTACCACCAGTGTTGAGTTTTCGCAACCCAACTATATACTAATAGCAAATGCGAATCCACATCTTTTGTGAATTGCAGCATTTGCAGCAGAAAAATAGGTTTGTACATTGTTGGGTGTGTAGACCTCGTGTGGGGCGATGAATAACTGAGACAGTCTATGCATATTCCGGAAACATCACATTCCTCCTTAACCCATACAAGTTCAAATAGAAAAAAAGCACCATAATGGAGAACATAAGATTCTAAAGCACCAACATGGGGGTGATAGTTAGCCACGTTTAAACATGGGCTGCAGTTCGATTACACTAACTAAAGAATGCCAACCAAAAGAAAGAAGAAAAATAACAACCCCTTACGTCATAAAGTAACCTTTCAATCTTGTGGACACAGTAGGGTGAGTCCTCAAATTATAACTGGCTATGCTTTGTCGACAATTTTCAAGACCCACACCCTCCATCACATCTAGAGGCACAGGATGCCCCCACCCCCCCTCCCAGACCACTCTCTTCATGAGTCCCTTGGACATAGACTCCAGTCTTATATGGTTCAGCAATAAGTGGAGGAGCATCACCCATGATGGACTGCACTTGTGTCGCTTCACAGCCATCCCTCTGTCTCATGTACATGCTACTATCCTCACCTTCAGGATCAAATCCCCCAAGGAGCTCAATATCACCTGGCCCTTGATATCTCTTGAAAAATTACACAATTCTTGTGATGATTTCACGACCTTTCCAGGCCGTGAGCATAGTTCCTTTCACAGCGCTCGCCCTCCAGGGGTCCACCTCAAAAGGCAATAAGAACTTACTCCCAGGACGCTGCTTTTTTTACAACATCCAGTCACCAACGTGAAAATGCCTCCTCGGAGCATATCTTTTCCTTGAGATTTTGTCATTTTGCACCTGTCGCAGGCGCAGGGAATCTGCAACCTGATCATGGAGCATGGAGGGTGCATCAACATGAGGAATGGCGTCACCAACGACCCGGTTCATGCATAGATACTGCGAGATACCTTGGTTGCGGCACCTTGGTTGTGCCATGTGGAGTGAGTCGATATTCACGAAGGAAAACATATAAAGCACACTCAAGGTTTTGTCATTTTACCAGTGCAATTTGCTGGACTTTATCAAGTGTTCGCATATAGCGTTCTAACTTCCCTATTTGCCTGTGGCCATCATGGCGTAATCTTCCAATGATGGATAACTCGGCATGTCAAGTAGTCAACAACTTCCTGACTGGGAAAAGTGAAATCCATTGTCAGCTCTAAGCTCTTTCAACAGACCATGGGTGGCCATAACTTTCTGAAAACGAGGGATGGTTTGGTTTGCAGTCATAGATTTGAGAATTTCCACCCCTGGATATTTTGAAAAGTCATCAATAATTACCAGCATGTGGCGACCATCTGGCAGACTTCCAAAACCTGCGCTGGCTTTATGCCATGAAATGGGGGGCAGAGGTGTAACACAGGCCCATGCAGCCCCCGCGGTGCAGGGGGGGGGGCTCTAGCTCCAAGGGGCCCCCTCGGCACTGCACTGTGGCCAGAGAGCTCCTGATTGAGCCCGGAGGGGGCCCCTCTAAGTACCGTGCAGGGAGGCCCCCTCACTTTTTGTTACGCCAGTGATGGGGGGATGTCTTCAGTGATGAGAGGGGCTGGTGAGTCAGCCTGACCAGTGTCCTGACACATAGAGCACTGCTGCACTGTGCATTCCACCCTGTCATTCAGACCCAGGAACCATACCTTGCACCTGAGTCTGGACTTCGTCCCGACGATCCCCTGATGAGCTACATGAGCGAGATCCACTACCTGCTGTTGCAATGTCTCTGTAATCACAAGACGAAAACGTCTCAGCAAGCACCATTCGGGTGGCACAATCAGTTCATGACATACATTATGCAGGGATGTCAACATTGCTCGCGCCTCTTCAGTACAATGAGAAATATTTCGTGTACAAAGGTGGCAATTTCCTGAGGTTACTGCAGAGACAGCCAGTTGCAAACATTCATCAGCCTGTGTAGCTGTGGCAATCTCCTCTAGGGAGATGGGCAAAGGCCTGGAGCATTCCACCACCAACTTGTACTCCTCTGTGTCAGACATCTCACTAGCTTGTGGAAAAGTAAATTTTGCCATGTTATATGTGCCTACGTGTTCCCCATCCTATGTTATATGTGCATGATTAATATGCATATGTATCCCCCTATGATCGATTAAAGACGCAATTACAGTTGTGTCCAACTCTAGTATGTCAGTTTCCAGTTCTCGTGAAAGCAACAAGTATTAGGCTCATGTTGCCACGATTTACAGTGTACACGTTAATTCACCGCATTGTCCCCGTTTCTAGGCCTCAAAAGGGCCCGGACACCAGATTCAAGCTCCAGTCTTCTGAACCCGCTCCGAGGAGCGATGCAGCCCCCACCTGCATCCCTTACCCTTCACTTACTTTCTGCCGCGCGGTGCCCGGCCCGGCCTGGCTCTGCCTGCCTGTCTGCCAAGAGTATGTTATGCTTCTAGTTATCAGTCCAGCCTCTCGTCTTTGCATTCCTAAGCTACTGAACCGCATCAACAGTTTCAGCCATGGTCTAGTCTTTCTGTCTCCATGTAAGAGAAATACTGTATTAATATTCATAGTATATTCCTAGCACACGCAATACATGTAGAATTATGCATGCACCAGTCTTAGAGTCAAGTAGCCTCTGCCCTGATAACTTTTAGTTTCTATCAACATGTACTCCAAACACAAGATACCAGATATGCCATAGGTACATGTCGTCCTGACACCGTAGACTTTAGTCTCCTCTTCTAGTGCAGAAGTCATAGCCCCCAGTTCTCCCTGGTAACACGTCATTGTCCGTTTGCGCGCACCACTAGGTTAAAGGTCCCAGCTGCTCTCAGGCAGCCCCCTCCATGTTTCCGCCCACTCATGACATTTCTGTGACGTTTCATACCACATGTCTATGTATACGCCCTGTACACGCCTTCTTGTTACACCCATTTTGTCCTTATCTTTCGCGACTGCTACGAGTTACGCCTACTGTATTGAATGTAATGTAATTGTTTCCGTATATATACTATGTACTGTTACTGAACGTTATCCTCCCCCCCATGCCATTCCCATTCCCTGGCAGCTGCCATCCATTCTATTTCCGTGCAGGCTATCCCGTTCCTGTCCCTTCCCTTATGCCTGATTAAAGCCTGATAGACTCAGATACCTCGAATCCTGTCTCTTATTTATTGAGCTATCTGTTTTATTCACTGTATTCAAAAATAGTACCGGTAATTAATTATTTATTTACCACAAGCTATAGCAGGTCCCGCATATCTAGAGAGAAAATCTGCAGGATTTTAAGACTCTGGTCATTACACTAGAGAGAATCGATATTCTTACAGTTAGAGGTTCCACCTTTCAATTCTGGGTGATGGTCTTTAGGAGGATCCTGTAAATAATAATATTAATGGTTTGTGATCGGTGTGAATCACAAAGGGCTGACCATAGAGATATAGGTCGAAGTGGCGATATCCACAATGGACAGCAATTGCTTCTTTTTTGATGTGTGAGTACCTCTGATCAGTTTCAGTTAAGGCTCTGCTTGCCTATGCTACGGTAGCCCATCCTCCATCATCCTGTCTCTGAGACAAAACCACTCCAAGTCCAGTGGGGCTTGCATCCACTGACAATTCGGACTCATGACAAGGATCAAAATATGTCAACCTATTGTGTTCAGACAGTGCTTGTTTGGTTGTTATACCAGCATTGTTCTTGGCTAGTTCTCTCAGGGAAGCAGTAAGAGCAGTGAGGTTTTGAATAAATTGACCACAATAGTTGACCATCCCCAGGGAGCTGTGAACACCACTGACGGTTATCGGGGGAGGGACTGATTGAATGCCCTATACCTTTGCAGGGTCTGGCATAACCCCGTGTTCTGAGAAGCAGTAGCAAAAAAATACAACTTCATATTGGAGGAACGTGCACTTCTCTCGATGAACAGTGAGTCCGTTTTTGTAAAGCCTTCGAAACGTTGCTTGTGACCGGTCGAGATGTTCTTCGATTGCTGGGGCATGAACCAGAATGTCATCACTGATATTAATGACCCCAACAAATCCAGCCCAAACTCCTCTTATTCTGTCCTGAAAAACTTCAGCGGCACTAGAAATTCTGAAACCCAGGCGTTTATATTGCCACAAACCCACATGGGTTGAGAAGGTAGTAAATGCTTGTGACTCCAAATCCAGCATCAATTGATGATATTGTGCCCGCAGGTCCGTCGTGGAAAACTATTTTGATCCGCTAACTTCCGCTACAATGTCATCGACAGTGGGCGTCAAATGGCGCTCTCTCCGTATTTCTATATAGGGCAACTGCATGTCCACACAAATTCTCACTGTGCATGGCTGTTTGGGTTTACAATAATGTAAATAATCTAGGGCTATTTCATAAACTAATTATCTCAAAACATTGGAAGGTGAAAACACAATAGTGACACTAATGATTGAAAAAGTACAAAGATAATGTATTGATCATCATAACAAATTTGATAAATATAAAAAACATGAATATAGAAAGAAAGTCCTACAGAGACTAGTAATACAACAACATTCTTACCGCATTCATTCAATACACAAGCGTACTATATTCATATAATCATATTGATATATATAGTCTTCTTAACAAAAGACAAATACATTTGTATTTGATGCAACGAGACAATATAATGAACACATAATTTTTGGGGTGGTTTCCAGAATGACTCAACGTGCGTTTCATCAGACAACTGCCTTTATCAGGAGTTCCACCACAGAATGTTGTGCTCTGTAAGACAATATTTATATATATAATATACATATGGTTATATACATTAGTGTCACTATATAGTGCAGACTTTTCATGATATTGTGAAAGCCATGATAATTAAGGGATAAGTTCACATCCTATAAATCTATAATTAAAAAAGAGCCTGTGACAAAAAAGGAGAAACGATATATGCAATAACAAAAAAAGAAACAAAAATGAAAAGAATCCAGTGCACGTATTTACATCGTAAGAGACACATGTCCCTTAGGATGCCTGACAATCAATGGGCCGGGCAAGCATACACTTGTACAATTGCGTCAGAGACGCAAGAATTGCCCCAAAGGGATACTTTCCCTTTGGCATCTGGGATGGTAACTTGAACAATGTAATAATGTATTTCTTGCCATTGGTTTAGTGTAGATATCTACCTGAAGAGTAGAGTCTACATCTTTTATTTCAATATCTAGGAATTCTATTTTTTGATCTCCAATATTTGCTGTAAAGCGTACGTTTGTATCACATAGGTTGATCCATTCTAAGAATTCCTGTAGTTTTCCAGTGGCGTCTTTCCAAATGAATAAAATATCATCGATATATCGAGACCATTGATATATCGACTCGAAAAATGCGGCTCTTTCGTTGTAGATAAATTGATGCTCAAGATACGCCATATAGATATTGGCTATCGTGGGGGCACAAGAGGCACCCATACTCACGCCCTTGATCACCTTCCAATGTTTTGAGATAATTAGTTTATGAAGTAGCCCTAGATTATTTACATTATTGTATTTCCCTGTCTAGGTGTACTTCACATTAGTATCCGGGGGCCCCTTTTTCTTAGCAATAATTTACCCGCAGCCTGTCTGCGTGGGGTGGTGCTTGTTTATTATAGATTTTGCTCACATTCACTCCTTCTAGAGCCTGGTCCTTATTTATTATATCTTTTCATTCTAATTTTTCTTTGTGCTTTTCAAATGTAGGCTTTTGTTTGTTGATGTATGTTTATATTACTCTGTCTTAGGGAAACCATCTAATGTTAGAAGTTACTCTCCTTTCACTTTTTCCTCTATCTTTAGAGAGGTTGCTCATATGCGGTGCTGTCTTAAATAGCATCATCCCTGGTGGCAGTTGTACATGTAAGTAGTTTCATTGTGTACACTGTTTGCTCAACTGTTAATAATGGAAATCTTAAAGACCTTTGGCTTTACAGATGAGCAATTTGCTCTGCTAGTAGGTGACCAAGCAAGTTTTGGTCAATCATCTAACTCAACAGGAACAACAGTCAATAATGATGACATACGTTAACTACTAGAATTAAAAAAGAAAATCAAAAGGGTAGAGATGCATGGGCATTTTATGCTCGAATATCTCAAGGCAGGTGTAATACCCCAGGGGCTAAAAGTCCGGAACATTCCAGGATTATTTGTACAAGTAAAAGAATTTCTTGACAAATGGTCACTAATAGCGAACAGATGTTCGCGTGACCTGATGATGTTAATAGTAGCCACTGAAAAATAAATGATTCAAATATTAATTGAAGAAATGTCCACACTAGAGGAAAAAATTAAAAAATGTATCGCTGTAGAGGAAGCACAGAAAAAAATAGATAAGTTGAATCAAGAGGTTGAATCATATAGTGACTACTTGCTTAAGCGTAAAACAGAAAAATTGAAGAAAGATATTAGGTTTTATTCTAAAGAGAAAACCTATCCATATCTTAATGAACATTCCTATTCAGATACTCGGTATCAAATACAACCAAGACAAAAAGTCACTACAATCTCAGATTCTTCTGAATCAGAGAACGAGCAAAGTCCACATCAATCAAATTATGGATCAGAAAGAGGTGGATACCCACTGAACCATCAGAGAGGCCAGTCTCCTTTTTTAGGCAGACGAGGGCCACGGAGGGGACCTTGGAAACCAAGATATCAATTGAGGTTCAACCCCAATTACAACTACGAATACCCACAGAACAATGCTCAATATCTGGTGACAAGAAATGCCCAGTACTGGCGAACGTAGACACAATACCGATCTTCAATTTATCTAAAAAAAACACTCACTAACCAAGAAGTCACATTGTTGTCTAAGGGGCTCTCGTTTGTCCCTCATTCTCGAGTGGACATTTTCGAAATGTTTCAAGATATACACTTTTATTTCTGCAAAATATACGCCTAAAAATTTTTGGGGAAAATAAACCTTGCCCGACCATTGGTGAAGAGAATAAATCAGGCCTTCGCCCAGTGTCTATTTTTACCCCGACTCTGGACCAAGTTGGCCCAGAAGTGGCCATTTTTGAATCTGTGGTAATAACCAAACTTGAAAACATCATTAAATACGTCCCCAAACCTATCCCTAATCTACACAAAGATGAACTAGAGGCTTTGAATATGTTTAAAAAACAAGAAGAACATCACAGTAAAAAGCTGTGACAAAGGCGGGGGTATTGTTATAATAGACACTGACACATATATTTCCAATATGTATGGTCTTTTAAACAACCCTCAGCACTATCGAAAATTAACTTTGGATCCAACTTCTAGAGTCCAACGCAAAATACGCCTCCTTACCAACAATGCAGTAGAACAGGGAATTATATGCCAACAAGAAAGTGACTTCATGAATGTTTCGGCACCTTGTATGGCTAGTGTCTACGGGACCCCGAAAATTCATAAAGATAAATAAAATCCCCCCTACAGACCTATGGTCACCACCATAGGGTCAGTCACTGAATGTATATCTAAATACATTGATCAAATTCTGTGACCTCTCATCTCCGAGACCTTGTCACTTGTCAGGGACACAAAAGATATGATTAAAAAAATGGAAGGGTTACCGTTCAATAGACAAACTGATACTTTAGTATCTCTGGACATTGAGTCCCTATATAGTAACATCTCACAGCTTGAAGCCCTCACAGCTGTGGAATGGTTTATTTGAACCTTTTCAGTGGACTGTAATGTGCCATTCATTATTGGTCTCCTCACCATTGTACTCGATGAGAACACCTTTGAGTTTAATGGGGACCTTTATAAGCAGATCAAGGGCCTCTGGTCCCCCCATGATAGCCAATATCTATATGGCGTATTTTGAGCATCAATTTATCTACAACAAGATAGCCCCATTTTTCGAGTCGATATATCAATGGTTCATTTGGAAAGACGACACTGGAAAACTACAAGAATTCTTAGAATGGTTCAACCTATGTGATACAAACTTATGTTTTACAGCAAATATTGGAGATCAAAAAATAGAATTCCTAGATATTGAAATAAAAGATGTAGACTCTACTCTTCGGGTAGATCTCTACACTAAACCAACGGCAAGAAATACATTATTACATTTTTCAAGTTACCATCCCAGATGCCAAAGGGAATGTATCCCTTTGGGGCAATTCTTGCATCTCCGGCGCAATTGTAGAAGTGTATGCTTACCCGGCCCATTGATTGTCAGGCATCCTAAGGACCATGTGTCTCTTGCTATGTAAATACGTGCACTGGATTCTTTTAATTTTTGTTTCTTTTTTTGTTATTGTATATATCTTTTCTCCTTTTTTTGTCACAGGCTCCTTTTTACCTATAGATTTATAGGATGTGAACTTATCCCTTAATTATCATGGCTTTCACAATATCATGAAACGTCTGCACTATATAGTGACACTAATGTATATAACCATATGTGTATTATGTATATATAAATATTGTCTCACAGGGCACAACATTCGGTGGTGGAACTCCTGATGAAGGCAGTTGTCTGTCGAAATGCGCGTTGAGTCATTCTGGAAACCACCCGAAAAATTATGTGTTCATTATATTGTCTTTTTGCATCAACTACAAATGTATTTGTCTTTTGTTAAGAAGACTATATATATCAATATGATTATATGTATATAGTATGCTTGTGTATTGAATGAATGTGATAAGAATGTTGTTGTATTACTAGTCTCTGTAGGACTTTCTTTCTATATTCATGTTTTTATATTTATCAAATTTATTATGATGATCAATAAATTATTTTTGTACTTTTTCAATCATTAGTGTCACTATAGTGTTTTCACCTTCCAATGTTTTGAGATAATTCGTTTATGAAGTAGCCCTACATTATTTACATTACTGTATTTCTCTGTCTAGGTGTACTTCACATTAGTATCAGGGGGCCCCTTTTTCTTAGCAATAATGTTTGGGTTTACAAGCCACGACAATTGGTGACATCCATGGGGTAGGACCATCTACCTTTTCGATGATGTCAGCAAGCTCAAGCTTCCATAACTCCTCCTCCACTTTCGGGCACAGATTAAAAGCAACCCGGCGATGTTTTAATGCCCCGGGTTGAATGCAGTAATCAATATGGAAATTTATAAGGCGATCTTTAGACACCCAGTGCCCACAAACAGGTGGCAGAACTCAGCTACCAACTTGTCCACGTTCCCTAGATGGATGCTCTAAGCGAATGACACCAGCTGAAGACGGTCCGCTGTCCTGCAGCTCAGCAGCATTCCAGATCCAGTTTTGGTGACATACACTTTTGCCGTGGTGGAATGAGATTCATGAGATATATCTGTGGTGAAAACTCCTGCTAGCGGGAGAGGCTTGGTAGATCCATAAGCAAAGTCTTAGTTGCAGTGGGGCGTAGGCATGGGTGCATAGGGAGAGTTTGTAAAAATGATTGAGCAATAATGTTAATTGAGGCTCCCGTATCAACAAGGCCGGGATCTCATGTCCCGAGGGAAGAATGGTGAATTTTGTGATGCACTGGAAAGTTTGCTTTGTCGGGTGCATTGCATGAGTTACGTGTACTGCTCCTTCCTTGTCGTCATTGTCCATGTTCTCTTACTCGCTTACTCGTTAGGAGTTTCAGGTGTGTGTAACACATTCACTGATTATCGTTTAGAGCCCTTGGGAGCGGTTGAAGATCGACATACTTTGGCAAAATGGTTCAATTTGTTACATGCAGCATACCTTTTTCCTTAGGCGGGGCAGGACTCTTGATGAGGAGATGGACCTCCACATGTGTGGAGCAGTTGCTGCCTAGGATTGGATTTTTTAAATTTCTTCCCCCATCGTCACCACCGCGTTGACCGGTTCTGTCTTCACTTGTCTTTGTAAAGGCTGCCTCCATGTTGGCAGCACTCATCTTAGACAGTTCTTTCGAGCGTCCCATGGTGAGCATATCAGCCATAGACATTCCAGGGACCTGTAGAATGTTCTCCTTCAGCTTCCCTGAGGCACATCCTTGTATGAATTGGGATCCTGCAGCGTACACGTGCTGCCTAGATCGTGCAAGCGAGCGTAGAAAGCGTTGATGGATTCTTCTGGTGATTGTCTAGCCTGGCCTTATTGGAATCATTCATAGGCAGGATTTGCGAGCGGCTCAAAATGCACCGTGAGCACCTCCTTCAGAGTAGCATAGGTGAAAGGTGGTCCGTGCCTGATTTGTGGATGGCAGCACCTCCAAGATGCAACAAGATGGAGTGTCTTCTGTCAGGGTCTAGTGCCACTGCAGCAAAGTAGGTCTCGATCCCTTCCTTCCAGCGTGCCGCTTGCGTTAACGGAGGGCCAGCCACCATAAACGGCTCAAATGCCGGTATTGAGACCATGGCAGTCAGATGTGTAGAAAATAAGCAAGCTCAACACAGTGGAGACGCCGGACGTAGCAGCCTATTTTAGGATGTGCCAGCAGAGGGTTATTTATACCCACACCATGCACAGGTGAACATAGGCCACTTCCTTGAATTACATCTTAAATAGGTGTACAGGTGCACTCACCTGGGCAGCCATGCAGGTACTGATGCACTGCATGCCCTGGCAAGACACCGTAGAATTTAATGGCAACGTAAGCTCCTCCTTTCACAGTCACTGTAGGGAGTAATAACAGCACAGCAGTGTGTTGACTCACCCAGCCAAACACATGTGAGGCATAGAATGCTCTCCTCCTCCCTTCCCGAAGCAGAAGGGGTGGGCCGCCAGTTTCTGCAGGACTGCCACACTGTGAGGGACAGGCTGGGTCACTGTTGTCAGCCGGGAAACATCCTTTACAACGTAACTTTTACAACGCACTACCAGTACAACGCAACTTTTACAACGCAAATGCTTTTACAACGCATGTATTTACAACGCATGCCATTACAACGCAGATGTTATTACAACGCATGTCATTACATCGTAAGTATGTTTTAAGGTAAGTTTCAATTTTTTCTTTAAAATGAGTAATTTTATAATATTTAATTTTAATTAATACTCTAGTATTTATTAATAATGTGTAATGAGTATATTTTTAAATATTTAAAATAATAATATTTTATTTAAAAAAATACTCAAATATTACATTGGAAAAGAGTATATAAATATAAATTATTAATATTTTATGACAAATACTCAAGCATTAAATTTAAAAATGGAATTTGTAATTATGAATAAAAAATAATTAGTAATATTTATTTAACATTAATACTGATTTTAATTTAAATTTAGAATTAGATTTTTAATAAATAATTATTATAAATTAATAAACAATTACTTATTAAATTAAAAATATAAATATTAATATTTTAAGAAAAATAATACTCAAGCATTAAATTTAAAAATGAAAATTGTAATAATAATTAATTTCTAATTGGTAATATTTATTTAACATTAATACTGATTTTAATTTAAATTAAGATTTAGATTTTTAATAAAAAAATATTATAAATTAATAAACAATTACTAATTAAATTATTACTAAAGAGAACATTTATAATTTTTTGTTTAAAATATATATACATTTTTTAAAAGAAAGATTAATTTTTAAATATAGAAATTTAAATCAGAAATAATACTTTAGTAAAGATTAAACTAAGAGTAATGACTAAATGTAAAATTATTTATTTATTTAAAGAAAATAAATACATATAAAAATAAAAATAAAATATTTATAAATATTATAATATATGTAAAATGTATAATATATTAAATAATAATATTTTAATACTGATTAGTGAAATATATTTATAAAAAATAGTTGAAAAAAATATTATATGAAAATTACAAGTTTGAGAATTAAGTATAATTGTAAATAACCATTTCTATATTGTTGTGTTGTTACTATTATATGTTTTAATATTAATGAAATAAATTTTCCCACGTTTTTCTATTGTATTCAATGGAGAGTTTTGTCCTTTATTTATTTCCATAGTTGAACTTAAGAGACCCGCGGAACTACTTTGCAAGCTCTAAAAAAGGTACTTGGAACAAGTTTTGGAAGGAAATGGCATTAGTACAGATGTAAGTAGCATTTCTCATTTATTTATATATAATAATATTTTTAAATTAAACAGATTTATAATAATTACATTAAACAAAACATTGACTCGATATTTTTTGTATATAATGTTTTATTGAAAAAATAATGTACAAAAACAATATATTTTATTAATAGTTATCGATTTTTTTTCAGTTTTTTAATCTTGTAAATTAACATTATAAAATAAATTTTATTTAAATATACATAAATAAATAAGAGTAGTCCTTTTTTCATCTTTGTAGCTCTAGATGACGTCGACGCGTAAACATGTATTCAAGCGGCCATTTTGAAGAGCGTCAAAGCTGGAAGCAGCAGGAAGCTGATCTGCGCTCAGGTAGGAAACTTTTAAAATTTAATTTAAAAGAAAAAAATTTAAACTAAAATATATATATTGTAAAGAAAGGATAAGGAGAGGTTGCAAATGTAAATGTTTTGTTTACGATGTTATTTCAGCATGTCGCCTGTCCTGTTACTATAGTATGCCTATGTCAGGTCGCGGTAAATAATAGTAAATGTAAAAAATAGATGTAATTACGGTTTAATTAAGTAATAGAAAATGTTACATCTTAAAAGTAGACTTTTTATTGTTTAGTAAAAGTAATAATGTTAAATGCATTGGAAATATAAATCTGAAAGTGCAGGAAACACATGTACTGTGAAAAAGGAAAGATCGCTTTTTACATTTCGCTGGTTTCGTGAAATTTTTGATTACTTTGGTGTGAATGTTGATAGAAATTTAATATATTTGAAATGTAAATCGTATTGCTTTTTAGAATCTAGAAGATATTGCTGTAAGGTCAGATCAGAAATAGTACTAAGTTGTTTCGCATAATGATAGGAGGTCATAGTAAAAAATAATATTTCTAGAAAATATTATTATTTATAAGATAGAGTGACAATGCTTTAAGATATTGTGCATGTTGTTTTACTTTTTGAACGCATCCGGAAAAAGAAAAACTTTGAAAAATGATTTTAACGGATTATGGATTTTTTGGTCTCTGGATTGCTATCTCGAAACATATGGTCAAAAGGAATAGCAATATGTAAAACGAGAATGTCGAATTGTTTCCAGGATGCAGTGGTGAAAGTGATGGATTTCCTGGTCTATGGTTTACTATTAGGATGTAGATGGAATTTAGAAATGTTTGCAAATGATTTTGGAAAGAATATGCGAATCGTGGAGTATGGATGATTTCCTAAATGTTCTTTAATTTTGCAAACTAGAGAACATTGGTTTCAATAGATTGTGGATTTCGTTGACTATGGATTAATTACAGAAATGAGAAATAAAAAATGTGTATTTCGTGCACTTTAGATTTTATAAAAGATGCATCTTGTTCTTTGACAATTTTTAAGATTATTTTCGTATAATTATGGTTTTTTAGGATTTTAGATTTTAAAAATGTTGGTTTGATATTTGGGTTTGGCCTCCAAATGGATAACTATTGGAGAAACAGGAGGAAGAAAAAAAAAATAGAAGACAACTAAAGTTAAGCTGACCCGACTTTAACATTTTTTAAAAATTATTTGGAAAAAATAGAAGCCAATTGAATTGAAACTTTAAAATAATTTAGGTAAAAGCAGGAAAGTAAGGTTTAGATTAAAGTTAGAAATGTAGTATGTTAGCAACATTATCAAGGTAGTCTAAAGCCACACACAACGAAAACTGTTGTAGAATAGCCAATAGTCTTGCAGACATTTCCTTAGATTTTTTGGAAATGCGTGGGTTTAGACTACCAGTTAATGTTTGTGAAATTCTCAATTCTTGAAAACTTTGCTCCTTCTTCAAAGTTTCCAAAAATGAGTAGAAACTAGGGTGAGGTTTGCCAATTGTATGGTTGAAGGAGTTATGCCATCCCTCTATGGCTTTGTTTGTTTTGCCTTCTCCTTCTATGCAGCTCGTGTAGCAGTTCCACCACTCCACATGGAAACATGGCTTCCTCCTGCGACCTGAACTGCTTAGATGTCCAATCCATGTATCCTCAAAATAATTTAGTAAGGGTGCCAATTTATCTTCATTTTCATTAAAATAATCAGATTCTGTAATAGCTGTGTAGTACTCGTCTACACTTTTAGGAGGGACAAAACAAAGAGCAGTTAGTTTTTTTAATTCAAACCGTAATTTGCTATCAGATGAGTACTCTCCAACCAGGGATGTTTTTGTAATTTACGCCAGAATGCCTGGGAAAAATGGAAAAAACATCCCTGAATTTGGGTATCCGTGTACGTTTTAGTGATCACATTGATCATAGCCAATTCAAAATCAATAATTATCTTCCTAGGACTTTTATTGGATGTTTTGCTTTTAATCACTGATAAAAACTGAGTGTAGGTTGCAGATTGCTTATCAGGTAGCAAACTATATACTAATGGAATTACATTATGGTTAATCTTTGCGTGAATAGTATAAATTTGGGTGAAAGGATGGGGTGTACTTTTAAACGTCCCATCCATCATCCAAATTTCACTATTTTCTAACTTAACAAGGTTGCGGGGTGTACTAAAGACAAGAATACGTTTATGAGGGTTTTGGTTGTCGTGCAAGAGGAAAGGTTCATTAGAAAAAGAAATAGTGAGTTCATTAGGAATTTGAATGTCAGAAAAAGTATGTGGGGTTGAAGTTTGAGTATTACTTGCCTGCTTTTGTCTCTGTATAATTCTTCTCAAATTAGGTATAATAGGCATATTACTAGCAACATGACTGGGGACATGCTGTGCAACCTCTCTTAATATTGATCCAGTAGTGTCATTGGAGGTGCATGCAATTTCATTCATTTCGTTTAAAGTTTCCCTTACTTCAATCTCCATTGCAGAGGCAGAGTGGTTATGTTCTGTCGTTTTAATAATGATATTATCATGGGTAACCGCTCTACCGCTGCAACGGGATGAGTAGTATTGCACGCACCTCCAATGTCTACGTGGTTCACTTATCCTTTCATTACAATATATATATCCTGAATGTTTTAATTAACGGTTTCCTTTTCAGGATTTAATATATGTTGCAGTTTCCTGAGTTGACATTTTCTGTGAAAAAAAAGAGATTTTTCTTAGTATGTGTATTTTAAAAAGTTAAAAAGTTACTACACTATTCAACACTTTCCCTACTGCTGCACCTTCCAGGAGTTAGAATAGTAAATCTTGCCCCAACACTATCCCACTCTTTCCCTACTGCATCACCTTCCTGGAGTTAGAATAGTAAATCTTGCCCTAACACTATCCCACTCTTTCCCTACTGCAGCACCTTCCTGGAGTTAGAATAGTAAATCTTGCCCCTACACTATCCCACTCTTTCCCTACTGCAGCACCTTCCTGGAGTTAGAATAGTAAATGTTGCCCCAACACTATCACACTCTTTCCCTACTGCATCACCTTCCTGGAGTTAGAATAGTAAATGTTGCCCCAACACTATCCTACTCTTTCCCTACTGTATCACCTTCCTGGAGTTAGAATAGTAAATCATGCCACTACACTATCCCACACTTTTCCTACTGCAGCACCTTCCTTGAGTTAGAATAGAAAATCCTGCCTCTACACTATCCCACACTTTCCCTACTGCATCACCTTCCTGGAGTTAGAATAGTAAATTCTGTCCCTACTGTATCTCACACACTCCCTAAAGCAGCATCTTTTTAGAGTAATAATACTGAAGTACTGTCATTTGTTCTGTTTCATTACTTGGAATTTTCATTTGAATTACCTTTAGAGTCTGGTGTGTTTTCCTTGTTTGGTTCTGAGATTCCCTTGGATTTGAATTTCTTTTGTTCTTTGAAGAGTTCTTAGAGATTCTGCAAACAGAGAAAAGTATGAATATGTATTTTTTTGTTTAAATGTTTTATGAAAAATGGAAAATGTCTGCATTTCTGTTCAAAGGCTTCATTTTTCCTAAATTCCACCCCTTCACTATCCAACACTTTCCATACTGCCACACTTTCCTGGAGTTAGAATAGTAAATCCTGCCCCTACACTATCCCACACTTTCCCTACTGTAGCACCTTTCTGGAGTTAGAATAGTAAATCCTGCCCCTACACTATCCCACACATTCCCTACTGCATCACCTTCCTGGAGTTAGAATAGAAAATCCTGCCCCTACACTATCCCACACTTTCCCTACGGAAGCATCTTTTTAGAGTAATAATACTGAAGTACTGTCTTTTTTTCAGTTTCATTGCTTGAAATTTTCATTTGAATTACCTTTAGAGTCTGGTGTGTTTTCCTTTTTAGTTTTAAGATTCCCTTGGTTTTGAATATGTTTTGTTCTTTGAAGAGTTCTTTGAGATTCTGCAAACAGAGAAAACTATGATTATGTGTTTTTTTGTTTAAATGTTTCATGAAAAATGGAAAATGTCTGCATTTCTGTTCAAAAGCTTCATTTTTCTTAAATCATGCCCCTACACTATCCCACTCTTTCCCTACTGCATCATGTTCCTGGAGTTAGAATAGTAAATCCTGCCCCTACACTATCCCACACTTTTCCTACTGCAGCACCTTCCTGGAGTTAGAATAGTAAATCCTGCCCCTACACTATTCCACACTTTCCCTAACGCATCACCTTCCTGGAGTTTTATTAGTAAATCCTGCCCCTACACTATCCCACACTTTCCCTACTGCATTACCTTCCTGGAGTTAGAATAGTAAATCTTGCCCCTACTCTATCCCACACTTTCCCTACTGCAGCACCTTCCTGGAGTTTGAATAGTAAATTCTGTTCCTACACTATCCCACACTTTCCCTACTGCATCACCTTCCTGGAGTTAGAATAGTAAATCCTGCCCCAACACTATCCCACACTTTCCCTACAGCAACATCTTTTTAGAGTAATAATACTGAAGTTCTGTAATTTTTTCAGTTTCATTGCTTGAAATTTTCATTTCAATTACCTTTAGAGTCCGGTGTGTTTTCCTTTTTGGTTCTGGGATTCCCTTGGTTTTGAATATGTTTTGTTCTTTGAAGAGTTCTTTGAGATTCTGCAAACAGAGAAAAATATGATTATGTGTTTTTTTGTTTAAATGTTTCATGAAAAATGGAAAATGTCTGCATTTCTGTTCAAAAGCTTCATTTTTCTTAAATCCTGCCCCTACACTATCCCACTCTTTCCCTACTGCATCACTTTCCTGGAGTTAGAATAGTGAATCCTGCCCCTACACTATCCCACACTTTTCCTACTGCAGCACCTTCCTGGAGTTAGAATAGTAAATCCTGCCCCTACACTATTCCACACTTTCCCTAACGCACCACGTTCCTGGAGTTTTATTAGTAAATCCTGCCCCTTCACTATCCCACACTTTCCCTACTGCAGCACCTTCTTGGAGTTTGAATAGTAAATTCTGTTCCTACACTATCCCACACTTTCCCTACTGCATCACCTTCCTGGAGTTAGAATAGTAAATCCTGACCCTACACTATCCCACACTTTTCCTACAGCAACATCTTTTTAGAGTAATAATACTGATGTTCTGTCATTTTTTTCAGTTTATTGCTTGAAATTTTCATTTGAAGTACCTTCAGAGTCTGGTGTGTTTTCATTGTTTGGTTCTGAGATTCCCTTGGTTTTGAATTTGTTTTGTTCTTTGCGGAGTTCTTTGAGATTCTGCAAACAGAGAAAAATATGAAAATGTATTTTTTTGTTTAAATGCTTTATGAATAATGGAAAATGTCTGCATTTCTGTTCAAACGCTTCATTTTTCTTAAATACTGCTCCTTCACTATTCCACACTTTCCGTACTGCCACACATTCCTGGAGTTAGAATAGTAAATCCTGCCACTACACTATCCCACATTTTCCCTACTGCAGCACCTTCTTAGAGTTAGAATTGTAAATTATGCCCCTATACTATCACACATTTTACCTCCTGCAGCACCTTACTGGAGTTAGATTAGTAAATCGTGCCCTTACACTATCCCACACTTTCCTTACTGTAGCACCTTACTGGAGTTAGAATAGCAAATTGTGCACTTACACTATCCCACATTTTCCATACTGCAGCACCTTCCTGCAGTTTGATTACTAAATCCTGTCCCTTCACTATCCCACACTTTCCCTACTGCTGCACCTTCCTGTAGTTAGGATAGTAAATCTTGCCCCTTCTCTATCCCACACTTTCCCTACTGCATCACCTTCCTGGAGTTAGAATGGAAAATCCTGCCCCTACACTATCACACACTTTCCCTACAGCAGCATTTTTTTAGAGTAATAATACTGAAGTACTGTCATTTTTTCAGTCTCATTGCTTGGAATTTTCATTTGAATTACCTTCAGAGTCTGGTGTGTTTTCCTGGTTTGGGTTTGAGATTCCCTTGGTTTTGAATTTGTTTTGTTCTTTGAAGAGTTCTTTAAGATTCTGCAAACAGAGAAAAGTATGTTTATGTTTTTTTTAATATATGTTTTTTTAAAAGGAAAATGGCTGCATTTTTGTGCAAAAGCTTTAATTTTGTTAAAGCCTGCCCCTTCACTACCCCACACTTTCCATACTGCAGTAGCTTCCTGGAGTTAGAATAGTTAATTCTGCCCTTACACTATCCCACACTTTCCCTACTGCCACACCTTCCTGGAGTTAGAATAGTAATTCTTGCCCCTACACTATCCTACACTTTGCCTACTGCAGCACCTTCCTAGAGTTAGAATAGTAAATCCTGCCCCTACACTATCCCACACTTTCCCTACTGCTTCACCTTCCTGGAGTTAGAATAGTAAATCCTGCCACTACACTATCCCACACTTTTCCTACTGCATCACCTCCCTGGAGTTAGAATAGTAAATCCTGCACCTACACTATCCCACACTTTCCCTACTGCAGACCCTTCTTGGAGTTAGAATAGTAAATGCTGCTCCTACACTATCCCACACTTTCCCTACTGCATCACCTTCCTGGAGTTACAATAGTTAATCCTGCCCCTAAACTATCCCACACTTTCCCTACTGCAGCATCTGTTTGGAGTAATAATACTGAAGAACTGTTATTTTCAAATAATTTACCTCTTTAAAAAGTTGTGCTTTTTTTACACAGACGAAAGTCCTCGTTATTTTCTTACTTGATTATTTTTCTGTGAAAATGATAATAAATGTGTGTATTAGAAGTAGTTCTCGTTTGTTTGGTAATTTGCGATTTGACCCAAAAAATATTTACAAACAGTACCTTTTAATCTTGGTTGAAAAGGAGTGTCGTTCTTTTCTCAAAATGCAGTTTCTAATTGTTATCCTCGCTAATCTTTCAGTTGTGCTGTTTTAAAAAATAATTTATATTTCTTAAATTTGTTTAAAAATATTTCTATTGGTTTACATCACACTCTATTCATTTCTGTTTTAATATCTTTTAAAAAAAGTGGTACGGTAAAATATAATGTGGCTTTTAAAAGGTTTACTTTCTGTGACCATTATTTTACTAATAGCTTTATGGTGTAAATTAAATAAATGTCGAAAAATATAGATTAATATGTATATCTACTTACATATTTTATGTAAGTTTTTTAGCCCTTTTGAAAATCGTTTGTCTATTCCGGAAAGTTTGTAATATCTGTAAAATATATTTTAAAAAGTATTACTAATACTACTGATTTTTATTCCTTTTATTTTGCAATTGCTGTTATTTGTTTCTTCACTTACTTGAGGTTCGGAAAATATTTCTGTTTGAATCAATTCAGGTCGTAGCTCGGTGAGTAGGTCAGAGGGTCAGATTTTGGCGTCTGGTCACTCTGGGAGTTGATAATCAACTGCTTTCAAAATGGTGTCTTGCTCATATTTATAACTTTTTGTTGGTGTCATTATAATTTTTTTATGTGCTTTTTAAATCGTTTAATTTTCTGTGGAAACTTACAATTTATAATGTTGTTATAAAAAAGTGTTGTTTTAACTTTCACGTTCCGTTTTGGCATCCATTTTGTAAATAGTGTTGTGGTGTTATTTTCATGAAAACAGTAGTAGGACAATTACTTCTTGTAGCCTTTTTAAAATGGCGACTTTTCGAATGAAATCTGTTTGTAATTACCAATAGTTATTTTATTAATCTGCTACTTGTAGTGGTTATGTTTTTTTTAAATTAATATAATTTTGTTGAAAAAGTAATTTTTTTGTAATTCCGCGAGTAGTTTTTTTAATACTCGAGTATAAATTTTAATACTCGAGTATTAATTTTTTAAAAATCGTTGCATTTCGTTATATTTGCGTTCAGTTTTTACCCACATTTTAATACACTTCCCCACCCAAAACCCCTATTTTCCCTGCATCCTGTGCCAGGGTTTATTTTACAAAATTAAAAAAACAAAATTCATTTTTTATGCGTTGTAACGGTATGCGTTATAAGTGAATTCGCTGTAAAGGTACTTTTACATTACATTCACTATTTCACGTTGTAAAAGAATGCGTTGTAAAGTTTGGCGTTGTAAAGGTACTTGCGTTGTAAAAAATGCATTGTAAAAGCATGCGTTGTAATAGTATGCGTTGTAACGTCATACATCCCTGTCAGCCACCACAGGAGTCAGGAGCACAGTACGCCAAAATGGCACAGCAGCTACGTCCTCTGCATCCAGGAAATGAGCATGGAGGGGCAGGCGCTACACAGAGGGTCATGGAAAGAAACAGGGACCGCTGCACACCATTGGACACGATGATTGCTGAGGAGCCAATTTGTTGGGTGTGTAGGCCTCGTGTGGGGCAATGAATAACTGAGACCAAACACCATTGGTAGTGTTGCATAAATGCCATGAGACACAGGCTCTTGGACTCTTTATTCACTTCCCGTTATGTTTGGGCCATTCCATCTTGGTCCGATATAGTGGGGTGTAGCTTCATGCCACCCCTTGCGTGGGAGGTCTGCATGGAACAGTCCATGCAGCCTCCCGAAACATAAAATACATTAGGCTAGATGTGTGCAATGTGCAGCTGTACTCATTGTATTACGTTATGTAGCTGCTTACATACAGTGGCCTCTTCTTTCTGCTCTTAAGTGGCTGCTTTGAAGATGGCACAGTGGCAAATCAATGGATGCTGCCCGATAAGCTAATGCAAAAAGAACAATCGATGGACAGAATGCTGCACAATGTCAAATATTCAACCCTGTACAGAGATCTGGGCCTAACTCCATTGTTTTTTGCCCCCATGCCATTCCATTTCAGACCCAGTCATGTTCAATGAGGCTTGACCCTTTTAACCACGCGAACAGTCCAGCCCGAACTGCCAGACCAGGCCCTCCCTGGACTGGAAAGAAGCATCCAGGCTAGCTTAACTCCAGTGGCTTGAAGAGCACAGGACCCCCATCTGGGCATACCTGTCCCACTCAGGGCGAGGAAGCAAAAGACACACAAAGGGGTCGATTCCGATTCGGGAAAAACTGCTCCGAATAGCCGTTCGGAGCATTTTTCCCGTACGAATCGTACCCTGCAACGTCCCCTGTACGTACGACGAAGTACGATTCGTACCAGGAGCCGTACTCCGTACCAGCTGCGGGCCGTGGAGGGAGTTACGGTGGGGCAGGGAGGCGGGGAGGGGGAGGGGCGGGGTGGATGGTGCTAAAAACAGGCATATGGATCATTGCAGGTAAGTACACAATTTAATTAATAAAACGAAATTCGTAGCGCGCACAGCATTGCTTTTTGCCATGCAGTGCGTATCGCGTCCTCATACCCCGGTCCGGATCGTACTCGTCGGGTCATACGGCATGTGTACGAGTCGTACGGTATGTGTACGAGTCGTACGGTTCACGGTTTCAGCCTTGCAATACGTACGGATCGCGACGATTCGGACGGATTCATGGAATACGGATCGTACTTCGCGACTCGGACGGAAGGGTACGATTAGTACGGAGAGGGCTCCGGATACAAATCGTACGGACGTTTTTTTTCCCAAATCGGAATCGACCCCAAAGTGTGAAGTTACATTTAGGTATAAGAGTGAATATACACATGAGCAAATATACACATGTATGTTTACCTTTCAGTGAAGTGAACCCAAAGAGAGGACTACAAAAGTACCCAGCAGTCATTCGCCCACTGGTGTCCATTTTAAAATGGAGACATTCTGAAACTGACCACATGTATGAGAAAAGCAGCTCCGGGATTTGATGGTGCCACAACAGAGGAGTAATAAGCCAAACAGAAGGGGTAGAGGAATGTCAACAACCTACTCCCTCTTAAAGGAAAGAGTTTGTGTAAATGAGCTCCTTTTTTGCAGCAAAAGTAGTTGACTCAAGCCGGCAGAGACAGTCGGACACAAAGAAATATGTAATCTATCTTGTAAAAGTTGCTGTTTCTAGTAAAACCAGCAGGATTTCCACAATAAAAATTGTACTTGAAGAATCAGATACATATCGATGTACATGCACTACAATACTTTCCAGCTGTGTTTTTTATCAAATCGTTGTATTTTTTTTTTTTTTTTTTTTTTTTAAACCTTTATTGTACAGAAGGCGCTCACAGATACGGGCCTACAACCCACCGGGCCGGCCACCACAATTAAGAGACATACGAGGCAATACAGAAGAGACAACAGGATTTCTAAGTAGCTCATATGAAAGGCAAAGGCAACAAGTCTCTAAGTCGCCATCACGGACAGGATAAAAGTAGGTTAATTTTATAATAGAAATAAGGGTGTCACAGGATAATGACAATCTGTAAAGTCCGGAGGGCCGTGGCGGGCCGTGAGCAAGCCAAAGTCTCGAATACAGGAAAAAACCAACAGAGCAATACATTTTGGCAAAGGCAGAACGTGAGTCCCACATCAAGAACAATCGCAATGGCTGCTCAGCACCCACCCACCACTACCAGGGCACATAATAATAAAACAGCGAAAAATACGCTTACAAAACTAAAAGCCCTCCGTCACAACAACCCAAGGGAGGAAATGAAAATGGGGTGGGGAAAGGGAAAAAAGGGGAGGAAGAGGACATCAAAAAAGGGGAGGGGGAAAGTGAGGGCGCAGCGTCAGTGCACGCCCCCCACGGCTAACAAGCACCCAATCCTAATTCGGCACATGGAACTAGTGGCAAAAGGAGAAATAAGTGCGTAGTAAACCGGGAAAGCAGACATATCAAAAGGGCCATGCCAGCACAAACACCCCGGGGGGCTACGTGCCGACACCGCGCCACGAAATTAGGGGATACATAAGAGCCATAGAACCAAAAAGAGGAACAGGGAAAGATACAATAAAGAGACCCCCCCACCACCCCGCACAGCCCACCCTGCACCCCTGCAGAAGGCTGTGGCCTACCCCCCAGCAGCGTGCCTGTCGCCCTAATTAGAACCCGAAATATAGAGAAATATAAGAAAGAAAGAATCACTTAGATTAAAAAGGGGGGGAAGGGAAAACAGGGAAAAACAGCGGGAGAGGAGCCACATAATCAAAACCCCTTCAGCTCCCACTCCCCCGCCCAAAAATACTCAGAGCCCACGGGAAGATAATAAACACACGGATAAGCTCCAGGAACGTAAAGACGTATCAAACATAATCATACAATTATGAACGGATCACTCAACCATACCACAAAATAACAGTCCACAGAGGCAAGATCAGCTCAACCCTGTCCTCGTTTTTCGCAAACTGTAATCGTCCAGCGCACCAGGAACCAGATCACATAAAACAGGAGGTGAATAACAGGGAGTCGAATCAAAAATACACTCAAGTTGTAGCGATCGTGACCCGGATGATCCAGAAAGTACAGTAACCACTTCAGGCAAAGCAGGCAAAGTTCCGATGAGAATACGGAGAAAGCCGGTCCAGCGGCACCGTCACAGGATCTTCGTACGGCCATGTGAGGCAAAAGAGGCAAAGGAGACCCATCGAGGTCGGTCCAGACGGGATCCAGCCGGGGAACCTCCGGAGCAGAAGGAGGCACAGGACGAAGAAGGGCAGCGGACCCCGTACATCCACACCAACAGCAGCCTCCAGGTCCACGACCCCAAGGAAAGTTCCAGCAGCACACAACAGAGATGAAGCCGCACAAACCGAGGGGGGTCCGGCAGGCCCAACAAAGGGACCCCCCTCCAGGATAGCGGTCGGTGCGGTCATGGGTGCCCCCCAGGAGCGCAGGGCGGCGAGGATGTCGCGAAGCGTAGGCTCACCTTTACAGTATTCAGCAAACGTGCCGCGCGGCGGACCCGCTTTGTCGGTCCCCGCAAGGCCGAGAATCATGGGGCCGGCCGCCATCTTAGGAGCCCGGCGGTGCCGCTGCGAACACCGACCCCGTCCGGGTATCAGCGGGGCAAACCAGGACACCGGTAACCACCAGCGGAAGTGCCACCAGGGCAGGAAGGGGAGCCACCAGAAGAAGGCGATGCGCCGGCACCCCACACGCCGCCGGCACCGTTCTCCGAGTCCGGGCGGAGGACCTCAAAATGACCGGGCCGGAGAACAAAGGGGAGACGAGCCAGATGTACGGTTAACCCCGTCCATGGAAGTCAGCTCCCCAACACCAGGCCGCAGGACCGCCGGACCAGGCCCGGGAGGCCGCAATCGGTCTATTAGCACATCGGCCCCTCCGACCGACTCCACACCACCACCAAGGGCCGGCCACTGCGCCTCGTCCAGCCCGGGCACCGCCAAGGAGTGCGAGGCCCGGCCGCTCCGGAGGCCCCGAAGCAGACAGGGGCGTAACTCAGGATCCGTGACACTCAGGAATCACCGGAGCAAACGGTAAGTGCCTGTGAGTTATCGTCGTTCCACTGCACATCGTGGAATACTTCCCGGGGCAGGATAAAGTACAGGATATTTGTTGCAGTCAGGAGAGTGATCGGAGCCGAGCTAAAACGCGGCCATCTCGGACGCGAGCTTGGCTCCTCCAAAATCGTTGTATTTTTAATGTTTAATGTAGTGATCCTTTGTACAAAAATGTTTTTTAGATGAAATAACACCTCTAGAATATTTAGTGGATTTACCCACTTATTTAAGCATACTTTATTGCTTTAAGAGGGAGACGCTTTTTTTGAAGATGCTGTCTGGGGTGAAGCAAATAGTCCCTCCTTTTGAGAATAATGCACCTCATTAATTTCAATAGAAAACTCACTGGAAGTTATAAAGAAAACCCTAATCAGCCAATAGCATTATTACACCTTTCGGCTGAGCCAAAGTTTGATTGGTCCAAAAATGTCAATGGCTCAAACAGGTGACCCCAAAGCCCACTCTAATTTTATTGGAAACTATTGATCTATTTCACAGTGTTACATCTGTGGCAAGGGCTTACCAGAATGTTCCAGTCAAAAAGAAGTTGGTATATGTTCTGTGCATTTAGGTAGTGTGTTGTATTACACACCACGTTCAGTTTGTGGCTAGGTGTCCTAACTGCTAGGGCTGTGATTGTGGTCACCCAAAGGGGTGTTCCACAATCTCTGTGGCATGTCAGTTGGGTAGGGTAGTGAAGGGACTAGGAAGTTCTGCTGGCAGCAAAGCATGTCAAACTGCTTGTGTAAAGCAGACTCCACGAATTATAGTAAAAGGGTGTTTACATGACTTAGTAACAACTCTTTCTATGATGGTGGTATGTTTAGGGAACTCAGTCACCTTCTTACTACTATTTTCATCACTGATTTTTTATCCTTTCTCTCCTTCAGTTTCCCCTTATTCTTTTTTAAGTTTATGACATAAATAGTAAGGGGTTGTATATCAGAATTTTTTTGTCAAATTATTGTCTGAAATAAATACCATGTCCTGAGTATTGTTTACAAAAATATTGTCCCATTGGATGTAAATGTTCAAGTATTAACTCCAATAAGGTGATATTTTTGTAAACTATGTTTAGGACGTGAAATTTGTGTCAGAAGATGTTTTGATAGTGGTTTCTGGCACTGTACCAATCAAGTTATCAATCTTCTCCCATTGAGTCTTGGGGGCCTGTTGACAAAGATACATTGTAAATCTAGATTTACTCGTGTAAATTTACTACTGCACATTGTAGTAACTTTACACATTTTTTCTATCCACCACTTCTGAGTCTAAATGTACTTCTATGTGGAGACCTACATGTCACTACTGACTCAAAACAGAAGGTGTGCCCTGCTAGCACAGGATTTACGAATGTAAGTTACTACACACATTTTTTCACACATAGGCTGAGGTCTCTGCAGGCTGAGGCCTCTGGCTTTGGGGTGGAGATCTCCCTATGGTAAAGTATGGGGAATAATAACAAAATGTAAAAAATTATTAAAAATATCAGAACTAATTCAATGTAAAATAAAAACCTAAAATAACTATTTCAAACCTAGAAAAAAATGTTACAGCATAGTAATTCATCAAATGAAATGTTTAATAAATAATTAATTAAATAAAACATATTACAATATATTATTAATTACATTTATATATGTTGGAAAAAAATTGATTGCTCCCTATCATTTTTTATTTTTAAATAATTACTTATTGCAGTTTATCAAAGCTGATTACTTTAATTTACTGTAATTAATTTAATTTTTTTATAAAAAATGTAATGTAATAATTTTTCATAACATTTAGAAAATGGCACCCTTTATGTGTGAGCAAGGATACAGTAGTAGGTGAAACGCGTCAGGTGCCAGGTTTAATTAAATAAACAGCACTGTGCACTTTTAACAAATCTGTCTGTGTGCCACTGTGTTTTTCCACAGCAAGAGAGACTTTTGAGGAAATATATATGCAATTTAAAACTGATTTTTTTTTATCATCATCATCATATTACTTTATTTCGGCAAAACAGCCATAAAAGTACAGTACAATAACATCAAACGCACATACAGATAGCACAGTTTAAACAATCAAATATATACAACTTCTTATTAAAGATAAATATAAAATGTGAGATACAAGGTCAGCATCCAAAATCTCAGATGTAAAAAAAACCAGGTTAAACGTACAATGGGCTGGAATATAGCCAGACAAGTGAATGTGCGTAATGCTTGACACAAAAACATTTCATATCCAGAGAACAGAGTACACATTCAAGTTTGCCAGGATGTATCTGCTAATCAATTGTAAACATTAGTTCATAAGCTTTAGGCTAGAGTATAGCTAGACAAGCAAAAGTGCATAATGCTTGCCATAAAATATTTCATAATCCAAAGGACAGAGTACATATTCGAGTTTACCAGGAACATAGCTGCTTATCACTTGTAAACATTGTCTCATGATCCTTATCTTGTTAGGGCAAATACAATGACTTTGGACATTTCAGTTTTCATTATATGTAAGGCTACCTCACTGCATTGATCTACTTCCAGATTTCACAGAGGCAAAGGATCCACTTGGCCCTAGGGGCATTATACTTTCGACAGAACAATAAAAAGTGGACCTCGGATTCAACAGTGTTCAGACAAAAAGGGCAGTTCTTGAGTCCTTGTCTGCGATGTTCCCACTTTAGAGTAAAGAACATCAGTGGCTCTGTGCCGATTCAAAAGCGTATGTACAAGTATTTAGCCTCAGCTGGGAACTGACGGCGCAAAATGGCGGAGCGCGAATGGAGCCACTATTTTGTTGTTTTTGTCCTCTCCCTCGGTCTGTCGGACTTCATCCTGCCGACTCTCAGTCATTGCTCCTCGGCTGGACGGCCTTATCTCTTTCTTCCCCCCTAGGCCCCTGTCTCTTCTATAACCTATCTCATCTCCCTCCCCTCCCTCTCTCTACCCCCTTGGATGTCTTATTTCTCTGCTCACTCTATTGATAAGTAACATACAATATTTTTTATCCTAATCGTTGTGATAATAGAACCCTGAGTGAATTTACTATTTTGCATAGTTACAACTCTAACCACTAGTATATGTAGTTGCTCTTTGTACTTGATATCACCATTTTGTGATTCTGAGCTTTTTGAGTTTGCATTAATCTCCTGAGTGACTCTACAACATACTAATTTCCTTTTTCTGCTATCCGTATCTCTTCTTTGTGGGACTCTTCAACTTGCTGACTCCCTCCCTTTGTCCTCCCTGACTCTTGCCTTTCGTGGATCTTGTCTTTTTCTGAATTGTTAATTTATCCGGGTATTGTATGTGTTATCTTTCAGCAATTAATGCGATTTTCTTTTGCCATTGGTTCCCCCTCTGATGACCTGCCAGTTCTGACCCTCTTCCTAACCTCCGTCCCTTGTTGCCCTTTGACTAAGCACTCCTTCTCCCCTTGTTGGGGAAATATCTAATATTCTTACTCTGGAGTCTCAGTGAACCCTCTGAGAGAGTCCACAGCATCAAGGGAACCACACACAGCTGAGGCATAATATGGCACCCCTTACCAAAGCACTCCCTCTCCCCTTGTTGGGGAAGGATCCAGTAGGTAGACCTTGGAGTCTTAGAGACCCCTCTGAGAGAGTCAACCGGGTAAAGCACCCTCCCCTCTTTTCATGCTCTCTCTCACCCTCCCCTACCGCTTTCTCCCCTTTCATTCTTTGTCTACTTCCCCTGCTCCTTTCTCCTTCCCCCTTTATCTCTCCCCTTGCCTTCTATGCCCTAGCCCCCTGTGCCTTGTGCCCTTTAACTAAGCACTCCTTCACCCCTTGTTGGGGAAAGATCCAACTACTTTTACTCTGACGTCTCAGTGATCCCTCTGAGACAGTCCACAGCGCTAATGGAGTCGCTCACAGTTGAGGCATGGTATGGCGCCCCTTGCCAAAGCACTCCCTCTCCTCTTTTTGGAGAAGGATCCAGTAGGTAGGCCTTGGAGTCTCAGAGATCCCTCTGAGAGAGTCTACTATGTAAAGGGAGCATCTTGCATCTGAGTTGGGGGAATTATATCACTTCCCCTGGGATCACAGCTTACTGGACTTTGGACACAGCTTTTACCTGTCTATCGGTTTGTGCCCCCGTCACCCTCCCCCTCTTCTTTCATGTTGTGTCTTTCCCCCTCCCTCTCCTCTTTCCCTCCTTCATTTGCTGTCTACTTCCCCTGCTCCTACCCCCTCCCCCCTCAATCGCTCCCCTTGTCTACTTTTTCCCTTATGCATATGCCCTTATTGTTTGTCTCGACCGAACATGTAACTATGTAGCTATGCTCTAATAACTGTATAACCTTTGTAATGATGTAACCTGCAACTATGGTCTGATACTCATGTAAAGCGCTCTGATACCTCCGGGTCTAGCCAGCGGTATATTAAACCTTTCAAATAAAAAAAAATATATATAACCCTATTAAGGAATGTTTCAAGGTGCAGAGTGGGATTGTGGCTCAAGAGTTTGTCTACCAGTCCTTCAGACCTCATATTACACCACAACCTTTCATGGACACAGTCTCAGAAGAGCTCCAATATTTGTCTGGCTGAGTCCCTATCAAGCCTGGTAGGTCTTACCATATGCTCACCAAGTTTAGGTTGTTGCTCAAGAATCTCACAGCACTCAACAAAGGTATATTTAGGTTCTTGTCTAAAGTAATGCACTCCTGCAGGGCTACTCTGTATGGGAACAGCTCTTTGGTTGTCTAGATTCTAGCCAAATAAGTTAATGTTTTAAGACGAGCAACATGGTCTGTTCCTTTCAGGTGTAAATCTCACCCTCATTTTATAATAGGAGTACTTGATGGGACATTTACCAGGAACCTAATGAACCTCTTTTCCATGATGGGAAGTTTTGGAGTGTTGGCTGAGCCCTATATTCCTGCCCCATAGAGGGCGACACCGATATCCACTGCTTGGTAACCTTAACAGCAGGGTAACCTGCTGAATTAGATGGTATCTTGGGTATCCTAGCAATCACCACTGACCTATGGGACAATAGAGCATTGATTTTCTGTAACTGAAGGTCCCAAGTGAGTTTCTTAGAGAGCCTGACTCCCAAGTAGTCAAAACTCTTTACTTGTTCGAATGTGGATCCATTGACAGTGAAAGTACTTCTGAATGAGCAATGGGGATTTAACACCATCAGTTTGGACTTCCCTGCAATAATTTCAAGACCTCTGTACTTACTGAACTCTACAAAGTGATCCAACAGATGTTGCAAGCCCAAAGGGGTTCACAAGATCAACAGGGTGTCGTCCGCAAAAAGCAGTTATGGGACACGTACATCTGCAATCTTTGGAGTATCATGCTGGGAGTTGGACAAGTCTTCCACCACTCCATTCATAAAAAAAGAGAAGAGGGTGGGAGCCAGCAGACACCCCTGATAAACACCCCTCTCAATCGGGATCTGTGGGGTTAAGCCACCCAGGTCGTTCCACCTCACCTGGGCATATGTATATGCATGTAGCTGGATTTAAAGATGCAGAAGGGCATGAGCCAGCACCATTCAGTACAGCACCTCCCATAGTGTATGTCTCTGTGCTACATTTAATGCCGCCCTCATGTCCATAAATGCCACATACAGATGCTCTTTCTCAATGGTGATGTTTTTCCAGCACAGGATCATAAAGCACACTATCTGGTCCACCATCCCATCTTCTCCCTAAAGCATGTGTGGAAATTTGATAGGACATTCTGATCCCCCATTGACTCATGAATCCTAGCTAAGACTTGGTGACAAAAGTTCTTCTAAGTGCAATCTATAATGCTATTGGGCCTATACTTTGCAGGGATGTCTTTCCTACAACCTATAATTACAATGAAACATATTAAAAACACATCACAGCAATTGGATTCAATAGGAGAGAGAGAAATAAAAGCAAACAAGACAATCACATATGTCATTGATTTAGGCCAACTTGGCAGAATCAGTAAAGCCACATGATAAAAATCAATTTCTTCTCTATTGTAATCCTTGGCTCCTCAAACTTGACACACTGGATGCGTCCATTATTTCGTGACCTGACAGTCTAGTATGGAGCCCTATCCATTTGGATCGAGGGCCCCTCTCATTGCATTGATAAATGTTTGTAGTACAGAAGTAGTACTATTGTAGTATTAATAAACGTACTCCAAAATCAAGTTTGTGAATAGGTCCCTTGGTGCCCTCATATTATATTCTTACTACTGATAAAACCAGTTAAAAGATTCTTAAATAGTATAATTCAATATGTTTAAATTAATATTTAAACTTAAGGACAAAACATCATATTTAATTATAATTTTGTGTGACATGCATTTGCACATTCTGTAAAAATCATAATAAATTCATGTATGTATGGCATAAATCACTTGTTCAATATACTCTAAAAGCTGCACCTAGCAGACTGTTCATACTGAAGGAAATACAATCATAATCCTATTCAGCCACTCTTAAAGTTTATTCTGCCGTCTTCCATTGCACACCAAAGATGTACACCTCTCATGGCACAAAAAGTAAAATTTTCAGAAATCCTTGTAATTATCAGTTGCTTTTTTCAGAACTAACGTTTTTGGAGAGCGGCTATTAATAATATTAAAGCGCCAGTAACTGCCAGGACATGTACAATGGTAGTATACAGCAACAATTGGTTCTGTAGGGAAATTCTGATTTTCCACAGCCTGGGTAGGTAGAAAATCATGATTTTATTAGAGACACGGAGGCTTATATTATGCATATCTCTTTAATTGCCAAATCACAGCAGCAACAGCAAACAATGTAAAAGAACTTAGAATAGAAGCCTAAACATTATATGGTCCATTTAATCCAGTGTGAGGCAGCCATCTTCCTTCTTTATGCTGCAAACAAGTTTAAAAGTTCCTTCCAAGTCGATTAAACCCATACCAAAATGTTAAACACAAGGTCCCAAAGATCCTTTCTTCCTTCAAATTTACTTCTTGTTGTCTCCTCCTAAAAGAATCATAAACAAACATTAATGGGTGGGAAACCAAAGGGATGGATAATATTAGCATCCATGTCTTTAACAAAATCATGATTTTCTACCCACCCAGGCTGTGGAATATCTGAATTTGATGACAAGGTGGAGAGGTCAATATTATGCATGTTCAAAGCCTTGCCATAATATTCCCTACTGGACTATCCACAGGCTTAAAGTAACATTTCTTGAAAACAGAATCAGAAGACCAATCAGCCACTGTCAAAATAGCAGATAATCCCCCACCCAGGATAAAAGCCTTTGAAGCCATGGCCCCTCTAACAGAGTGTGCGCCAAATTTAGTTAAATCAATCCCCTCCCTATTTATGATCTCCTTGACCCAACGAGCCAGTGGTAGGAGCGGAGACAGCCTTGTGTGGCGTTCTATAAGAAACTATCAACTGTGAATCTGTACTATCTCTCAGACATTCAGTCCTTCTCTCAGTAGAAAATTGTTCTTGACAAAGTCTTTGTTCTTTTGGAAATACAGAAACAAACACCATCTGGTACAAACCTACAACCAATAATTTCTAAAGCCTTAACGTCCGGAACCTTCCTGAAAGAAATCAGACACAGCAACATACCCAATTTCACAGAAAGATCCCTGAGACTTAGAAACTCGTTCTCGCTCCAACTCAACAGCTCTTTGAAAACAACATCCACATCCCAAAGGGAAGAATACTTAGGTCCTGGGGAGCCTTAATTCTCACGCTTCTCAAGAGTCTCCTGATTACGTCATGTTGACCGATAGGTACGCTATCCACTGAAATAGCCCACCTTCCAATATTAACCATCATTTTTCCATCATGGAAAACCTCAGTTAAGTAATTTACTACTTCCGCTATAGGCGCTGATACCGGATCCAGACTCCTCGAAGCACACCAATGAACCCATTTCCCCCAGGTCAACCTATATGCCTTGAGGTCCCTGGTGCCCATGACTCCTTAATGAGCTCTGAAGCTTCTGAAAATAAGCCCAACATTTGGCAGGCTCTCCTGAAATCCACCAAGCCATACGCTTTAAATGACCCTGAAGAACCAAGTCGTGAAAATCTCCTGAAAGGTTGGTTGGCAAATCTGGCACATTCAGCAGAAGTACCGGGTCGGCGATCAACATTTCCAGAACATCTGAATACCAAACTTGAGAGGTCCAAAACGGGGTTACTAAGACTATCTCTACCCTTTCCTTTTTCACCTTCAACAAAACCCTCTGAATCAGAGCAAAGGGAGGGAACGCGTAACAACGAGAACCGTTCCTAACCTGCCGAAAAGCATCCACAGCCTCTGCAGCTGGGTCCCGCCTCCCTGAAGTCTGGCACCCGATTCTAATAACTGTATAACCTTTGTAATGATGTAACCTGCAACTATGGTCTGATACTCATGTAAAGCGCTCTGATACCTCCGGGTCTAGCCAGCGGTATATTAAACCTTTCAAATAAAAAAATATATATATAACCCTATTAAGGAATGTTTCAAGGTGCAGAGTGGGATTGTGGCTCAAGAGTTTGTCTACCAGTCCTTCAGACCTCATATTACACCACAACCTTTCATGGACACAGTCCCAGAAGAGCTCCAATATTTGTCTGGCTGAGTCCCTATCAAGCCTGGTAGGTCTTACCATATGCTCACCAAGTTTAGGTTGTTGCTCAAGAATCTCACAGCACTCAACAAAGGTATATTTAGGTTCTTGTCTAAAGTAATGCACTCCTGCAGGGCTACTCTGTATGGGAACAGCTCTTTGGTTGTCTAGATTCTAGCCAAATAAGTTAATGTTTTAAGACGAGCAACATGGTCTGTTCCTTTCAGGTGTAAATCTCACCCTCATTTTATAATAGGAGTACTTGATGGGACATTTACCAGGGACCTAATGAACCTCTTTTCCATGATGGGAAGTTTTGGAGTGTTGGCTGAGCCCTATATTCCTGCCCCATAGAGGGCGACACCGATATCCACTGCTTGGTAACCTTAACAGCAGGGTAACCTGCTGAATTAGATGGTATCTTGGGTATCCTAGCAATCACCACTGACCTATGGGACAATAGAGCATTGATTTTCTGTAACTGAAGGTCCCAAGTGAGTTTCTTAGAGAGCCTGACTCCCAAGTAGTCAAAACTCTTTACTTGTTCGAATGTGGATCCATTGACAGTGAAAGTACTTCTAAATGAGCAATGGGGATTTAACACCATCAGTTTGGACTTCCCTGCAATAATTTCAAGACCTCTGTACTTACTGAACTCTACAAAGTGATCCAACAGATGTTGCAAGCCCAAAGGGGTTCACAAGATCAACAGGGTGTCGTCCGCAAAAAGCAGTTATGGGACACGTACATCTGCAATCTTTGGAGTATCATGCTCGGAGTTGGACAAGTCTTCCACCACTCCATTCATAAAAAAAGAGAAGAGGGTGGGAGCCAGCAGACACCCCTGATAAACACCCCTCTCAATCGGGATCTGTGGGGTTAAGCCACCCAGGTCGTTCCACCTCACCTGGGCATATGTATATGCATGTAGCTGGATTTAAAGATGCAGAAGGGCATGAGCCAGCACCATTCAGTACAGCACCTCCCATAGTGTATGTCTCTGTGCTACATTTAATGCCGCCCTCATGTCCATAAATGCCACATACAGATGCTCTTTCTCAATGGTGATGTATTTCCAGCACAGGTTCATAAAGCACACTATCTGGTCCACCATCCCATCTTCTCCCTAAAGCATGTGTGGAAATTTGATAGGACATTCTGATCCCCCATTGACTCATGAATCCTAGCTAAGACTTGGTGACAAAAGTTCTTCTAAGTGCAATCTATAATGCTATTGGGCCTATACTTTGCAGGGATGTCTTTTGCTCCATTTTTGTTGATAGTGACTATTTTTTCCCCTCACTATGTTCCTTGGATTTCTTCCCCATGTGAGGCAGCATTTGTTAAAATGTTTCAAGTAGGGGACCCTGATGTTAGGCTCTGAGTGGAATTAATCCACAGGAAGGCCATCCAGACCTTTCTCTTTTTTCATATGAAGACGGGAATTTCCAGTTTCATCCATAGTAAATGTTACTAGACGTTTACTATGGATTTTGAGATTCAAATGACTTGGAACCAGAGAAATAGGGCCTGATGACAATGGTGGTACAACCGACCGACAGCCCTTTGGTCTGACTGTTGGATTACAATCCAGGTGGTCGGACCCTAAAGGGTCAAGGGAAGACCGCTGCCTATCACAGGATCAGTGATCCCATCAGGGTGGTGGTTGGATTTGCAATCCCGAATGGAGGCGGTGTTGAGGCAGGCACTGCCCTCAGGATTATGATATCCCTTTCCAACAACCTTTTCAATTCAATTCAAAAAGCTTTTATTCGATTTGTGCTTACAAATCATACAAGCAAAAATACATAATTGAAATATTAAAAAACGCCATATAATCATTCCAAAAAGGAAAAAAACGGCTAAAGTGCAAAATGCAAACATTCTTACATTGATTCACTGGGGATCAGTAGGAGTTACTCGCTAGACTTTCCATGTGGAACTGTACATTAAAATTATTAAATAATCATTCAATACTGTGGACCTCTTCATGTTTCGTAATACCTTAATTACAGAAATTGATATAAAATTTAAAAATGAAAGCATATATATACAGACAGGAGTGTTAAACAGTAATATCATCATAAACAAATCCTGGCAGCTGTATAGCATAAGTACAGACAGGTAAGTAGACAACATTATAATACCATACTTTTCCTGGCAGCTGTACATTTTAAAATAAAAGTAGCCAAAAAGAAACAAGTCTCCTCGTTCTCTAATGAAGATAAAAATATCAATGCTGTTTGTGTGGTACAAATGTTATATTTTATAAAAATAGGTTTAAGGTATTTTAACCTAAAAAACTGATAAAATTTACAGAAAAGCAAGAAATGGCAACTACTCTGCCTGGAGGTGCTATCGCATGGACAAGGTATGTTTGAACTAGTTTTTATGTTTGGAAAAGCAACCAAGTGGTGTACAATGCCCAATCTAACCCGTGTTAGGACATACTGGTGAGAAGGGCGAGTCACAAATACAAGATATGATTGTAGTCCGGAAGCTAAATTTAAGTCTTTATAAAATTTCATAGTAACAAGATTGCCAACGGCTTTGTCTCGTTCGGCCTTACGAAAATTAAGGAACGTTATCTTAATTTCTTTTTTTGAAATGGAGACAACCTTTTCAGGCTCACGGAACACATCAATGTTAAAAAGAAGTAGATACCAACGATGAATGTATCTTAACCATGATACACGTGAGGAGTGATCCAAGCCTATACAATCAAGGATAATATCCTTGGTGAATCGAGTCTCTGACTTAGCCCAAATCGAACGCCACAATAGGAGTGGCCGAACTGCTGCTAAGTCAGAAATATACTCGATCCCGACTTCTTCGTGGATCAACTGGATGGAGGCAGAAGGGGGAACACATAACAACCTTCTTAAGAATTTGTTTTCCTCCTTCTGTAGGGAGATACCCTCACAGTGACCCCACACCCCTGCCCCATACAGAGCAGAGGAAACACAACATACATTGTAAATGTTCATCATATCTAGGATACTTCGTGAGCCGAGTTTAGAGGCAAAACGAAATATGCTACTAGTGGACCGTAACATTTTTATTTTTACGGCATCAAATTCCGCATTCCAAGACCCGCTATTATTATACGTTATTCCTAGATAACAAAAGGATTTAACAGAAGTTAGCTTTTCCTTGTCAAGAAAGAAAGTGTGCTTTGCCTGCTTGGCTGCCTGACCACATGACATTACATATGTCTTAGTTTTATTCACACGAAGCCGCCTAACTTGAATGAACAACATAAAATTATCGATTAGGCGCTGTAGGCCCAACTGTGTTCGAGATAAAAGAACAGCGTCATCCGCGTAAAGTAACAGCGGAACAGGTTTACCATCAATCAAAGGGGCATCTGCTGGGATGTCAGTCAGGGATCGGTCAATACCATTAATAAAAAGGGAAAATAAAAGCGGGGCTAAAACACAACCCTGACGTATACCCCGTGATACTCTAAAGAACGGGGTACATTCGCCAAGGGTGCCATAGCGCACTTTACATGAAAGTTTTTCGTATAGTCTGGCTAAAAAATACACTATTTCCCTTGGTGCCCCTGCATCAAGCAGAACCTCCCAGAGAATATTATGGTTAACCAAATCAAATGCGCTGCTCAAATCAGCAAAACATAAAAAGAGGTTGCCACTTTTAGCCACAGTATATTTACTGATTAAAAGGTCCAGATTTACGCATTGGTCCAGTGTACCCAGACCTTTGCGAAAGCCATATTGGACTCTAGTTAAAATGTTAAAATCAGTTACCCAGTCTTCAAGCCTCTTCAGCAAGATCCTACTCATCACCTTTACAGAGGCGTCCAGTAGTGAAATTGGACGATAATTAGAGGCCTCTGACTTGTCACCTTTCTTATGTAAAGGAATGATGATCGATTGACCCCAAGTAGAAGGAAATTCGCTTTCAGCCGCACAATTGAAAACCCTCGTCAAAATGGGAGCCCATAACTCTATTTCGTCTCTGTATAAGTCCAAAGGAACCCCATCGGGGCCAGGGGCCTTGCCTCCTTTACTTAAAGAGATAGCTTCCTGACATTCTTCTAGTGTTATCGTCATCGAAAGGGGCAACCATGGGTTTATAGCTGATGATGATAACTCAGAGGTTGTCCTTTCTGGATTAAATATTTTAGAAAAATGATTAACCCAATCGCTACATGCCACGTAGGAGGTCAGTTCTGGGACATTTTCTTTGTTGAGAAACGGGCTATTAATTGTTTCCCAATAGAGTTTACTATTTTTGGTCTCAGCAGCCTCCCTCAGCTTATCCCACGCCTCAGACTGTAGTACCCTTTTCCTTTTATTAATAGCTGTTTTATAACAGGCCCTGAGGTATTGTATATCCGCCTTATCACGTGGTTTAGTGCCTAGCGCATTCTTTAGGTCACGGAGGGCGACTATACATGTCCTATCAAACCACCCCTGTTTTGGACCACCATTGGTTGACGGGGTCTTGGTAAAAATACTATCAATGATGCTATTCATAGATACGAAACAATCTATTAAACAGCCAGAATCACTGTCATCACCCAAACAATAACTAATTTGGTTCTTGCAAAGAGTAACGACCTCCTTCTGCTTGGCTTTAGAGTTTAAACCAGTCCATTTAACCCTCAGGCCCTTTGGTCTGATAGGCACTATATCAGATGTACATTTACCACCTGGATCTGATGAGGTACCATGCCCCAAAAGGGTAACACGTAGGCTATTGTGATCGCTAAGACTTTCTTCATTCACATACAAATCCGCATAGGCTCCACTGCAACAACCTTTTCATATCGGAAGGACCACCAAGAAAAGGCTGTCGGAAATGGATTTTGGGTTCCCCAAACAGGGCCCCTTCTGTCCTAGGCAGCTGTAAAATGGCCTAGGGGCACATGTAGTGCCCACACACACCTCCATGCACTGTGTGCCATGCACCACTTGGTGCATGGAGGTGCAGGAAGCTCTTCTATACATGGCGGTTTGAGCTGCGTCCCTTTTCCTGGGCCATTCATTGTACAAGCCTCTGTGTAAAGGAGCACTTTGCAACTGCCAGCCCGACGGTCGCATCGTAATGTGGCGGTCGGACCGCAGACAGTTTATCGGGTATTCTTCTGACTGTAGTTATCGTGGTCGGCAGTCCGAAAAACTGCCATCATTATAAGGCCCATATTCAATGTAAGGGCATTACTTAAAGGGGGACCTAGGCAACCATTGCACCCTAACTATATACATTTTTAAAGTGCTCAATCCAGAGTTCTGCTGGGACAAATACTTTAGGGGTAGAGTTACCCCACCCCTTGCCAACAGCAACTAACCTCCGGAAGATTCTATAGTCATGTTTCTCCAAGGATTCTATCATTTCTGACCACTGGGATTCCTCCCAAACTTTTTTTACCTTTAACTAGACAATGCTGGTATGTCCTCCTTGCCAAGATAATTCCAGGTCTAGAGCCTGCCTTGTTTACTTTGACCAAGTTCCCCTTAGCCGCTCTACAATCAGATGAGAACCAAGGATAAGATGTGGGTCTAGCTTGTGGCTTCCTGATCTGCTTAGTGAGTAGAAATTTTAAGGTTCCATATTATTCCTCATGATTATTAACTTAAAAGGGCAAGCTCCCCATATAGTGCAAAGTTGGATCAAAAGAATCAAATTAATTGACTAATGCTTTGCAAATGTCAGCCATAATGCATTCATTTTTACTGACAGTACCCCACCTTATGTTCCTGTGGTTGTTTGTCAATTTAAAGGGAATTACGAGGTAGCAGTCCTATCTTCAGGGGTCTTTCCAAAGAAGTCTTTGCTGTGACAACCGCATTATGATCGCTGTCTGTCCTATTGACTACTGTCGTATTGGCCATAAGGGACCAGAGCCTTAGGTCTAGTAATATGTAGTCTATAAAGTTGGTATGCATCCCTTGCTTAAAGGTAGGACGAGGGCATTATTCAGATTTGATGCATCCATTTGTTGTTCTTAAGCCATAATCCAGACAGAGATGGAACACTAGGATCACCACTAATGGCCACTTCGGGCTGGTTTGGTTGTAAGCTCAGGGATGGCCCACTCAGTATCTACCTTGGTCATTAATGCTGTGAATGGGTCAAGTGGTTCGAATTACGTGGTTTAATCACCCTCTATGACCATAGGCCAGGAGTGGTGTAAAGAATTCTCAACCAAATGGCACAGTACATGTACAGTTGATGACTCCACACCACTATGGACAGAACGTATGAAGTTGTTCAACAACACCATATGTTTAGGCAGGCAGGGACTGTTATTAATAATGTGGACACCTAATATATCTGTTGAGCCTTTTTCTATCACCATGACCCTCTATTTCCTCTAGGGTGCAATTAGATGCCACATTCCTTGTCTGCGTTTTAGCCTTCCCCGGCGTTTTCTGAGGCTTTCTACTTACCCATTTGTCACAGGTGTGCAAAAGACAGAGTGGGGTATCGGGCTCCATACAGTGGAAACTATGTGTGACACCCCCAACACAGTGTTAGAAATGGGGTTCTCTAGTTGGCAGTGACTCTCACACTTTCCAATTAGGGACCCTCCTTTCTAGTCAGGGTAAGGGAATTACACACTCAGATAACACCTGCTCAACCCCTTGGTAGCTTGGCATGAGCAGTCAGGCTTATCTCAGACACAACGTGTAAAGTATTTTGTACATAACCGACACAGTAACTCAGTGAAAACAAATGGACACCACACCAGTTTAGAATAATAGTTACTCTTTATCTAAGCATGGCAGCTGACCAAAATTACAAAATCTGACACACATAAGTATAGCTGTAACTTGTTGCAAGCAGGATGCTTTTGTTGCACATTGGGTTAAATACACACTACCCATGGCATGGATAATGATGACTCTTGAAGTTAGTGCATTTCTAACAAAGTAATTACAGTATCTGGAAAGTCGATGTGAGGAGCGTAAAAGAAACATATTGGAACCACACTGGTTTGAATTAAAGAAAAGTAGCTTGTTCCCAAGTATTGCAGTGACCTCCACTAGCAGTGTTAGCGCGTTTCAACGGCATGTGATGTGCCACCACAGATTTAAAAGTTGGAACACAAAGTGCAGCCACTCCCTTTACAGGAGTTTACAGTACTGCTCTAGGTTCCCCCCTTGTGGCTGTCTTGCTTCAGAGGACAAGGCGATTTGGAGCGGCCTCGTCCTGGTATCACAAGTCAGTCTCTGTGAATATGGGGTTGCAAACAAAGTGCCCTCGATTGGCTGGGACCGTGCGTGTCCGTGTATCATAGTATCGAGCTGCTGTCGAGAGTAGCATGGGCTGCTGCAGGCGGGGGTACCTGTTAGGAACTCTGGTGCGCGGATCCTCTCACCAGCAGGTTCTGACTCACACTTGGCAGCACCACGGCGACCTCCCGCGATGTTCACAACCAGCACCAACAGTCCCCGGTTTTCGTCCTTGCTAGCTGTGGAAACAGGAGCTCTGGTTGCAGAATGGGAGTGCTGAAGACAACCCCAGGGCAATGAGGCAGGTCAGTGGAGCAAGTGTGTGTAGGGCTCACAGGAAACTCTACACTCAGCCCTCGGTCACGAGTGACACCCTCCTGTCACTTAGAACACCCAAGCCAGTCAGCTGGTAGTAAGAGGTTCTTGATGTCCCGGAGACTTCAATGAAAACCAGAGGCAAGCACACACAAACTCTGGAGAACCTTTGGTAAGCAGGAATGAAAGACAGTCCAGTCATTTCACTGCTCACAGACAGAAGCAACAACTGCAAGCCAACCCAGCAAATCAACACACAGCAAAGGGGCAGTATACCTCTTGACGGCTCTTCAGCTCCTCTTCTTGGCAGAATCTCATCTTGATCCAGAAGCACTCTAAAAGTCTGGGGTGTTTGCTCCAATACTTATACCCATTTTGGCCTTTAAAGAAGGCATTCTTCAAAGGATTGTCTTTGTAGTGCACACGTTCTTGTCTTGCCTGGTCTTGGCTCCAGACACACTCCAGGAGGGTGGAGACAGTATTGTGAGAGGCCAGGCACAGCCCTATTCAGGTGTCAGTGACAGCTCCTCCCACCACTCTAGCTCAGGAAGGCCAATCAGCCTGGTGATGGACAATCAGGATAAAGCAGTACAAAAGGGGGGTGGTGATGGACGGAGCATCTGAGCCAATCAAACACTCACACCCAGTCAACAGATCTGGGTTTAATCCATCACCGTTCTTTAGCCCACTCTGCCACCCCAGTTCAGACATGGCCATATGCAAATCAGTCTGACCCTGTGCCTCATGGGAACAGTCCAGCCCGACAATCAGGATATGCAGGGCACACCTCAAATCCTTTTGTGTGACTGTCTAGAGTGAATGCACAAACAGGACCCTGTCAGTCTAAACCAGTTGTTGATTCCACAGGCAGTCAGGGGCACAGGAAGGTAAAGCAAGAAAATGCCCACTTTCTAAAAGTGGCATTTTCAAACACAGTTTAAAAACCACCTTCATTAAAAGATGTGTCTTTAAATTATGAGCTCAGAGAGCGCAAACTCCAAATCTCTAGCTTTTCTCAATTGAAAGTTACACCTGTAAAATGTTACAAGACAGCTCCAATGATAACCTATGGGAGAGCTAGCCCTTGCAATAGTGAAAAACGAAATTGACAGTATTTCACTATCAGGACATGTAAAACACACTAGTACATGTACTACCGTTGACAAACTCTGCACCCTGCCCATAGGTTACCTTAGGCCTATTGTATGGGAACCTTATATGTAGTAAAAGGGAAGTGCTGGGCCTGGCAAATGGGTGCAAATGCCAGGTCGACATGGGAATTTAGAATTGCACTCACAGACACTGCAATGGCAGGTCAGAGACAAGTTTACAGGGCTATGCATGTGGGTGGAATAACCAGTGCTGCAGGCCCACTCGTAACATTTGATTTACAAGCCCAGGGCACACACAATGCACTTTACTAGGGACTTACCAGTAAATCAAATAGGCCAATCATGGATACCTAATCATAATCACAATTTACACCGGGAGCACTTGCACTTTACAACTGATCAGCAGTGGTAAAGTGCCAAGAGTAGACAAACCAGCAAAACTTCAGTCCGAAAAACACAGGAGAAAGGCAAAACGTTTGAGGATAACCCTGTAAAAAGGGCCAGACCCAAAACACAATTACTAACAGCACAGGTAAAACACTGTCCACAAGCAGAAATAGTGCACATAACAGTCAGAAAGCTATCTTGTATACAGCTATCAGTGTCCCATTGCATTGGTGTAGTCCAAAGGCAAGATATAAGAGCAAAGGAAGGAGTTAACAGGACATTCATGTCAATCAAGCCAATCAAGTCACCCCAGCCTAGCCTTGGACTGCTGAGAACGACTACAGGAGATGCAAGCAGGTGAAAACCGGCAAGTAGAGAAACCTTGATATAAACCACTTACCTCCTCCCCTGATCGTTACTGGTGAATACCGCTGCCTCAACCCATAGGCGCACAGCTTTTTATCACTGAGTTCTATATGCAGGGAAGGTGATCTGAGGAAGGTCTGAAGATCTCAGGACCCTTACCTTGCCTTGCTCAGATGACACCCACTGTGGCTGCTGACACCCAACTCAGCCCACCTGCTCCAGACCAGCCACTGTCCTGCCACATGCCCAACTCACTTGGCTGCCACATGAGTTGAACACAGTGGTAGGGGTGATACCTGCATAGTGGCAGCTGAGGAAGGTGGGCTTTCTTGGTCTCACGTTGGTCTTATTTGGGCTTATTTTGGGGAGATAGTCCATGGTTTGCGGCTACCAGAAAACCGCTCAAGGGACAGCCAGAGTGCAGACCTGATATGGGCAGAATGGTCTGTGGTAAGAAACAGCCTCTGTGACAGTCTCCATGGGTAAAGAGTGGAGGAGCGATGGCACACCTTCGTACCACAGCATCACCTCCTGCATGCCTTAAACACAGCTCTGAGCTAATGACGTGCTGAACGGCGACTGGCAGAAATTCCTAGCCTGTGGGTGGGCATGAAAACAGAAACTGGGGAGGAGGGCCTGATTGTTTTTTGGAATTATTATTGGAATAATTAATGTTATGTAACATTAGTTCCTATGGGGTGTTAGTTTATATCCCTGCCTCCATTATTTTCTATGGGAGTGTGTTGCAGTATCTGTGAGTGGTCATTTGTAGTGCTGGTCTTACTTCAATGGTGGATTAGAGTACATTTACGACTTTGAGACCTGAAATTTGTGGTAGCTTTAGAAGTGGAGCTTGTGAATAGCAATGACAGTTCCTGAATACCCTCAACTTCCCACCCTGCACTCACGTCACCTGCACCTCAAAAAGCTTCACTAGCCCACAATCCAAAAGCATGCACTCTTTAAAGTCCTCAAATACACATACGAAAGTTCACACTCTATTGGCCCCATGTACCTCAACAACCACATAAAGTTTCACAAACGCTCCAGACACTTCTGCTCCGCCTGACTCCTAATTGCACATACTTCATGCATACGTAGAACCAGATTCAGCGGTCTTGCCCTCTCCTACGTCTCTCCTGAGGCCTTGAATGACCTGCCCCTGCACATCAGAATCACCTCCTCAGTTCCTGAAATTTGCAAGAAACTGAAGAACTGGCTCTTTGCTTAGTCCTGATGCTGGCTCGGCCCATACCTCTCCTACTTCAGCACCAGGATACCCTCCCTGGTGAGGTGTGAGCTATACAACTACACACAACATATCAATGGGCTTACTCATTTGTGGGGGGTGTTTGTATTTGTATTTCCCTCTCTAAGTCCCCCTTATCCCTCCCTAATTTTTTATTTAGTAATAAGTATTCACCATTTTCAAGTTACTCCCCTAGGTTCATCCCACATTTACCACTAAAACACATACTTATGTGTGCAGAGACTATGGCAATCTGGGCAGAGAACTCGGCATACAAAAGATAGAAGAAGAGGAGCTCTTTGTACGTAGGTTCAGGAATAGAATTTTGTAGGTTCAAAAAATAATTCCCTTTGGAGTCACTGG
Source organism: Lissotriton helveticus (assembly GCF_964261635.1). NCBI lineage: Eukaryota > Metazoa > Chordata > Amphibia > Caudata > Salamandridae > Lissotriton > Lissotriton helveticus. Next base: position 1,144,730,360 of record NC_136059.1, on the reverse strand, counting down.
TTCATTCACAGATTCCATACATTCACACTCTCAGAATTATCATGCGTCCTCCACAGTCATGATTAGGCCAGATATCAAACACCTCAATAAAGAAGGTCATATTACACATTTAATCAAAAAGTCTCCTTGTAAATAGTCAATACAGACTTATTAAAAACCTACAACCTATAATTACAATGAAACATATTAAAAACACATCACAGCAATTGGATTCAATAAGAGAGAGAGAAATAAGAGCAAACAAGACAATCACATATGTCATTGATTTAGGCCAACTTGGCAGAATCAGTAAAGCCACATGATAAAAATCAATTTCTTCTCTATTGTAATCCTTGGCTCCTCAAACTTGACACATTGGATGCGTCCATTATTTCGTGACCTGACAGTCTAGTATGGAGCCCTATCCATTTGGATCGAGGGCCCCTCTCATTGCATTGATAAATGTTTGTAGTACAGAAGTAGTACTATTGTAGTATTAATAAACGTACTCCAAAATCAAGTTTGTGAATAGGTCCCTTGGTGCCCTCATATTATATTCTTACTACTGATAAAACCAGTTAAAAGATTCTTAAATAGTATAATTCAATATGTTTAAATTAATATTTAAACTTAAGGACAAAACATCATATTTAATTATAATTTTGTGTGACATGCATTTGCACATTCTGTAAAAATCATAATAAATTCATGTATGTATGGCATAAATCACTTGTTCAATATACTCTAAAAGCTGCACCTAGCAGACTGTTCATACTGAAGGAAATACAATCATAATCCTATTCAGCCACTCTTAAAGTTTATTCTGCCGTCTTCCATTGCACACCAAAGATGTACACCTCTCATGGCACAAAAAGTAAAATTTTCAGAAATCCTTGTAATTATCAGTTGCTTTTTTCAGAACTAACGTTTTTGGAGAGCGGCTATTAATAATATTAAAGCACCAGTAACTGCCAGGACATGTACAATGTAGTATACAGCAACAATTGGTTCTGTAGGGAAATTCTGATTTTCCACAGCCTGGGTAGGTAGAAAATCATGATTTTATTAGAGACACGGAGGCTTATATTATGCATATCTCTTTAATTGCCAAATCACAGCAGCAACAGCAAACAATGTAAAAGAACTTAGAATAGAAGCCTAAACATTATATGGTCCATTTAATCCAGTGTGAGGCAGCCATCTTCCTTCTTTATGCTGCAAACAAGTTTAAAAGTTCCTTCCAAGTCGATTAAACCCATACCAAAATGTTAAACACAAGGTCCCAAAGATCCTTTCTTCCTTCAAATTTACTTCTTGTTGTCTCCTCCTAAAAGAATCATAAACAAACATTAATGGGTGGGAAACCAAAGGGATGGATAATATTAGCATCCATGTCTTTAACAAAATCATGATTTTCTACCCACCCAGGCTGTGGAATATCTGAATTTGATGGCAAGGTGGAGAGGTCAATATTATGCATGTTCAAAGCCTTGCCATAATATTCCCTACTGGACAATCCACAGGCTTAAAGTAACATTTCTTGAAAACAGAATCAGAAGACCAATCAGCCACTGTCAAAATAGCAGATAATCCCCCACCCAGGATAAAAGCCTTTGAAGCCATGGCCCCTCTAACAGAGTGTGCGCCAAATTTAGTTAAATCAATCCCCTCCCTATTTATGATCTCCTTGACCCAACGAGCCAGTGGTAGGAGCGGAGACAGCCTTGTGTGGCGTTCTATAAGAAACTATCAACTGTGAATCTGTACTATCTCTCAGACATTCAGTCCTTCTCTCAGTAGAAAATTGTTCTTGACAAAGTCTTTGTTCTTTTGGAAATACAGAAACAAACACCATCTGGTACAAACCTACAACCAATAATTTCTAAAGCCTTAACGTCCGGAACCTTCCTGAAAGAAATCAGACACAGCAACATACCCAATTTCACAGAAAGATCCCTGAGACTTAGAAACTCGTTCTCGCTCCAACTCAACAGCTCTTTGAAAACAACATCCACATCCCAAAGGGAAGAATACGTAGGTCCTGGGGAGCCTTAATTCTCACGCTTCTCAAGAGTCTCCTGATTACGTCATGTTGACCGATAGGTACGCTATCCACTGAAATAGCCCACCTTCCAATATTAACCATCATTTTTCCATCATGGAAAACCTCAGTTAAGTAAGTTACTACTTCCGCTATAGGCGCTGATACCGGATCCAGACTCCTCGAAGCACACCAATGAACCCATTTCCCCCAGGTCAACCTATATGCCTTGAGGTCCCTGGTGCCCATGACTCCTTAATGAGCTCTGAAGCTTCTGAAAATAAGCCCAACATTTGGCAGGCTCTCCTGGAATCCACCAAGCCATACGCTTTAAATGACCCTGAAGAACCAAGTCGTGAAAATCTCCTGAAAGGTTGGTTGGCAAATCTGGCACATTCAGCAGAAGTACCGGGTCGGCGATCAACATTTCCAGAACATCTGAATACCAAACTTGAGAGGTCCAAAACGGGGTTACTAAGACTATCTCTACCCTTTCCTTTTTCACCTTCAACAAAACCCTCTGAATCAGAGCAAAGGGAGGGAACGCGTAACAACGAGAACCGTTCCTAACCTGCCGAAAAGCATCCACAGCCTCTGCAGCTGGGTCCCGCCTCCAGCTGTAAAACCTGCAAGTTTGTGCATTTACTCTTTTCGCAAAAAGATCCAACTCGAAAGAACCCCATTTCCTGTACAATTAAAAGAACACTTTCTTGTTTAGTCTCCAATTGCCGAAGTCCCTCAGTTGCCTTCAGTTTCAATCCACAATGGAATTGCTCAAGTATTGAACTAGAATCATAATGTTTCTGCTCAGACAAAAATGGAAAAACTCTCTTACCAAGTCTGCTAAAGCCTTCGAATGAGGACCCCCTAATTTGTTTACATACCTCACTGCTGAAATGTTGTCCATCTTTAAGAGATCACAACATTTGACCTGATCCCTTTCAAAGCACTTCACCGCAAAAGAACCTTCCAACAAGTCTAGGTAGTTGATATGCATCTCTCTCTCCTGACCCGTCCACTTCCCTCCTGTAGTGAGAAAACCACACCTGGCTACCCAACCCTGAAGTCTGGCACCCAATTCTATAGTCATGTCTGGGCTTGGTCCAAAGATTGCCCTTCCATTCCATGCCTCGAGATTTTACAACCACCACGTTAGCTCCTCCTGCACCTCTGCATCTATCCAAACTCTCTGAGAGTATCTTACCCCTTTGTTCAGATACAAGGTCCTCAGTCTCTGAAGTGCTCGATAATGTAAGGGAGCCGGAAAAACTGCCTGAATAGAAGCTGTTAGAACTCCTATAACTCTCACTACTTGCCTCAAAGCAACCCATTCGCTCCCTAGAACCTTTTGCTCTTCCCTGTGAATTTTCCTGACTTTTTCCATTGGTAACTTCAAAACACAATCCAAGGTCCAAATCTGAAAGCCCAGGAAAACAGTCTCCTGACTGGGAACCAAACAAGACTTCTTCCTGTTCACTATGAAGCCCAAATCCTCTATCACACTGACTGCTAAACTTGTATGTTCCTGAGCTTGTTCCCTGCTCTCCGACATTATTAGAATGTCATCCAAATAAATGATCAACCTTATCCCCCTTGATCGTAACCAAGCCGCTATGGGAAGCATCACCTTGGTGAAACACCAAGGGGCAGATGTCAAACCGAATGGAAGACTCTTGAACCTCTACATGGTCCCTTGTCATTGGAATTTTAGAAGGTCTTTTTGTTCCACACAAACAGGAATAGTCAAGTAAGCATCTTTCAAATCCAGGCGAGTCAACCAATCTCCCTTCCTCAGAATGACTCTCAGCATATGAATATCTTCCATCTTGAAATGGTTGTATTCTACCAATTGTTCAAATCTTTCAGATTTATCACTGGCCTCATAGTCTTGTCTTTCTTTTCCATGAGAAAAATATTGCTCACAAACCCAATGCAAGAATTGTCTGCTTTCTCTACGGCACCTTTCTTTTCCAACTCTAGAACCTCCTTACTTACCAAATCCTCTTGCTCTTCCCCGAATTTTAGAAGAGGTGGTCTTCTTACCTGAACCGGATTTGCAACAAAGTCTATTTTGTAACCAGATACCGTCTGTAAGACCCAAGGGTCTGAGGTGATTTCTCTCCACCTGTTTATAAAGAGTGCCAGCCTGCCACCCACCTTTACTACAATAGACAAAGGGTCTTTTCCCAAACATACCTTGAAACCTTGTTCTTTTGTTGCCTCTATAGTGACCTCTTCCCCCTCTTTGTCTTTGAGGGTAGAATCCTGGAGAATAGGATTCTGTTTGAAATCCTCCAGATCTGAAACCACCTCTGGAGAAGGAGCCTCAGGAAATTCCAATACCGCAGCTGGGGAAAATGCCCTGCATTCTCCCGGCCGTTCCAAAAACCTTTCTAATGTCCTTTTGGACTTTTTTAATAGAGTTAAATGTCCCTGCATATCTAGCCATTTCCTTAACAAACTCTTCACCAAAGAGCATACCATTTGCTTGATGACCCGACTCTTTGCAAGCAAGCTCTGCTAATTTCGGATCAATTTTAAATAGAAAGCTTTTTCTCCTTTCAGTACACAATGACGCATTGGCATTGCCCTATCTACAAACTGCCCTTTGAATCCACTGCCGTAGTTCCTTAGTATTTATAACACCTTCTTGCAAGTATGCTTCCTCGCATAAGTCAAAAATTTTGGTCAACAGACCAAACACGTCAAGGAGGCGGTCTTGGCACCCCTTTAACCCTTTATCTAGACCACTTCTCGGGTCTCTACCAAATTTGTTTAGGAAGCTCAATATTTTTGCATCAAGATCTGGGGTAACGCAACCTTATTTGCCAGAGAAGGTCTAGGGCACTCTGACCTCAGTCTGGTCCTGACCTCTTTTGGCATTTCCTTCCTGATCCAAATTTCAACACATTGAGCAACATGTTTTGCAGGCACCCGCTGCGGAGAGAGTGAATGCTGAATTGTATTAGGGTCAAACATGAGCCACCCCAATGGAACCATAACCTGATCCAATAAACCTTCCTCTGTCTCTTTTTTTATCTCCTTTATTTTAATCTCCTCATCTTCAGCGGATTCAAAATCTGAGGAACATGAAATAATTATGTCCCCACTGCTTGAGGACTCATTGCAGACAATGACTCTGCGTTTCCCTTTAGTGGCCTTTATAGCCTTTTCCTTTAACTCCTTTCGAGTTGTTTTCACTTTGCCTGTCATCATAAAGGCCCTTTTTCCTTTTCTCTCTTTTTCTATAGCCAGATGTTTTCTCTAATAGATAACCTTCATACCACTTCCACATGCTGTGGACCCATCCATTTCCTCTTCAACAGACCAGAACTGTTCCTCATTACTTTTATTCTTATTAAATGTGCCCTATAACTTATCTATATAGTCATCCAACTTCTTGCCAAGTTGAGATGCCAGAGCAGATACTGCCTTATCTACACATTCTTTAACCTTGATGTCAATTGCATCACAATTTCCATTATCCTGCTCCATAATACAATTGAAAAGCTTTTCAAATTAAGATACAACCCTTGACAAGCCTTATAACACACCACCAACTAATCACTTTACTAAATTCGCCCAAAACACCAAAATTCTCAAGATAACCTCACATGAACTTCAGATGACAGTTGCCTCGATCACCTCCACAGTGTGACTAGAAAAAACGGGTTTCTGCCTCTTTTGCATGTCCAAAAGATGGCTGCCAATTCTCCACAGTCAAATCATTGCTTAGCCCAATCCAAAATGGCCGACGCATCATGCGATGCAAATACGGTGTCCCTTAGATATCAAAACTTCCCTTCGTGAAGCTCAGAAAGAGGAGAGAGTAATTTTTTCCAAAATTCCTATTCCTTTGTTTTATTGTCACATTCAACAACTTTTCAGATAAAATCACCCCAAAAACTCTCTACAAAACACATCGTGGCGAGAGATGTTTCCCTTCCCGTGCCCGATGCTAAACAGACAGCCCGTGTTGAGAGGTAACTGAATCCTCACGCGCCAGAAATCCAACCGATCAGCGTGCTACGAGAGCATAGCTGCCAAGGTTTCAGATTGCTAAGTGTGACATTTTATAATTTCAGTGAAATTATGAGTGACATTTCAATGAATATGAGGGACTTTTTCTTGCAAGCAAAATCAAGCAATTTAGAAGAGGGAAACATATAAATATCAGAAATTACACTAATTGTGTCAGGGACTACGATATAGATAGAGGTAGAACACATGAGGCCTCATTCACAAAGGGCCTCCGAACTCGGAGTGGTGACCCCGCTGTTGTGGGGGAGTTGTCATTGCGGAGATTCTGCCCTGACTGCACAAACTCCCCCACGACTGCGAGGCCACCACCACAAGTGGGAGGCCCTTTATGAATCAGGGCCTCCAGGCTCCGTGTCAAAAAATGGAACGTGAAAGCAAAAGAGGAAGCACCTTTATGAAGCACATTGGAGTCAGGGACACAAGGGTTGAGCAAGATGTCTCATAATATTGAAGACAATGGCGTCAGGTAACACGGTGGAGGAAGAATGGCATTGATTAGTGCTAGTGCCACATAGGTAAAAGGGTGTCAGGCAATACAATATAGAATTAGAGTGCAAGGTGTCGGGGAACACAACATGAAAGTTAAACAGCTATGGAGGCCAACGTAGTAGAAAAATTGTGTCAGGGAATATAATGGCCTTAAAAAGCAACAGGGAGTACAAGAATTTTAGAATTGGACCAGGAAACAAAGAAGAAGTAACACAGTGTAAGAACACAAAGTAGATGTAGAACCTACACATGAGACGATGTAGAGACAAAATCTGCATGAGAACACAATCTGATTTTACAGCATTAGGAAAAGTGATGATTTGTAAGACCCCCTATTCACCACTAGTTTCCAGATATACTGAGATAGCTCTATCTGTGTGTCTTTCAATCTTGGCACCACCTCTCACCTTTCTTAAGCCCCAGAGTCTATGCTTACAGCGGGTTAAATCCCTGCCCCCTTGGTGTCAATCTGAAGGCGGATAGGTGACTTTACTGTTGGGCTTCACAGCTTGGTTCACCTCCGTCTCCCTCTCCCTTTCACTGAACTGCTCTCCACACACACTTTTTAATCTAAAAGGCCGCATTACTACGGATCAATGCACCATCCGTCAGCCAGCGCCCTATCCCGCGCGGTTCCGTGCATATGCATACAAGCGGTTCTTGTGCCACTCTCTGCCATCCCTGCTCCTTTCACACTCTAATCTCAAAGAGGCTATCCTACTACTGATTGAAGTACCATCCCGACAGGAAAGATCTCCCTCATATTAGCCTCCCTCCCAGTACCTTACAGGCCGGTTCACTTACGGTTCAGGTGGTACTGCCGAAGCTGCTTGGAGCAGGGCGCAGCAGATGTGGAGACCCAGGCGCCACATTGTCTGCTGGGATCGAATCAGGCAAGGCTGACTGAAGCAAACACAAACAGCCAGCCCAGCCGCAGGCTCGTATTATTTCAAAAGTGTCACTAACACGTTACCGGCCGGTGCGGGTGACGCAGGACTCACTGGTCTTCGTCACAGCTGTGCTGGCTGACCCTAAGTGACTGCCCCGCCAACAACAGCTTATTATATAAATTATTGCCCCTCCTGCGCAGGCAGCAGCGCACTCGACAGTCTTAGAAGTAAGACTGACTGAGGGACGCCGCCCAGGGGACCGGACAAACAGCTTCAACTCCTCCAGTCGAGTCCCTGGCCCGCCGCTTCTGATGGTCACCGACCTCACTTCCTGTTCCAGGAGGACGTGAGGCCGGAAATTCAGGCAGCAGAGCAGATTGTTAGGAACATTTTAGCAAGCACTGAGTCTGTTACACTGTGAGAGGCAGAGCAGATCTTTAACTGTTGAGCTGCCGCCAGTGAGTGAAGTCTGCTGCGGCCCGTAGTGCAAACACGGCTGTCAGCGCAGGCGCCATGCCAAGTGGGGCAGCCATGCGGTCAGTGGCAAGAATGCATGACAACGCATTTCAGTGCGGTGATGCGGGAACACCACACTGAAATGCGTTAGCATCACGCCTAATGCGTGATACCTGGCAGGCCTGCGAGAGATGTCTGTTTCCGTCACGCGCACCGCTGAATTGGTACGATGAGCCAGATATCTCCCTTATAAAAAAGCCTAGCTGCGAGTCTGTCCTTATGTAATGCAACTGGTGCTATGTACAGCGCTCCGATACCCGATTCGGGTCAAGTTCGCACTATATAAAGCTCTGTAAAATAAATAAATAAAATTAATTAATGCTCACCCACATCAGAACAACCTAATCCAACCCCAAATCTAATCAAAGCGCACAAGTTTTATTATTAATGAAACACAATGAGCGCGAGCACCGAGCAACGGTCGTGCTCAAAATTAAAGTTGAAACAAATGAATTCCATCTTCTTCAGATTACACAAAAAAATGCAAATCAGGTAATATTAAGTTAATATATTTCTAATGCAAAGGTTATCTCAATTTAAAAAACAAACAATGCTTTTGAATATAATTATGAGTTATACATAAACAATCTTTCAATACAAACAATTAAGTTAAAGCACACTGGAATCCAAACCCATTCACACACATTATATAATTACCACTTCATTCAGACAGAAAAAGTAAGCGCTAAAAGGGTGAACTTATCTCAGCTGTGAGCAGCAACAAAAGAAGGAATATGGCTGTCTCACACTGGATTATATTGACCATAGAATGTTTTAAGCTTCTATTCTAAGTTCTTTTACATTGTTTGCTGTTGCTGCTGTGAGTTGGCAACTAAAGTGATATGCATAATATTGGCCTCCGTGCCTTGCTGTAAAATACAATACTTCTTATTAAACCTGTTTATCTCCTGTTTGACTAGGAGTTGTCAAATGAATGATACAGCACAACCGATTAGTCAGGTAAAAAACAGAAAGACACCGAAAAAAGTGAAATTCAACACGGTATATTATAAATCATTTATCGTGAATCAATGCAGATATTGACAAGTCAGACAACACACAGGACTGTCATGTAACATATACAATAACGAAAAAATTGTAAGATTAACAAGGTGTATCAAAACTGAAAAACATTGCACTCATAGGACATAGAATACACAGATAACTCAAATGGGTGTCTGTTGGAAACCTATACATGTTCAAGCATATATCCTAATGTCAACAATAATTATAGGTGTTCCTTAGCCATGTCAGGCGTACTTCATACCCAACAAACTACTATTGTCCTAGTGTTCAAGGCAGTTACCATACCATATAAAGATCTGCAGGCATTGCTGGTTGTACATAAATTACAACATACCTCTCTTCTTACAATAAATCTAGATTAGGGGATGTCTCAGTCTGCTGCCACTGTTAAAAATAGCCCAACTCTGATAGACAGACTTAAACAAATACAAAACCCACATTCACCTAGTGTAACAACAGAAAAAAGGTGAGAAAGCGAGATAGCACCTCAGGGGCGCACCACCAATGGGGCCCCTGGCTGGTACTCACCAGGATGGCCCTGTTATCATCATTGGTGCCATCAAGCTATAACGGAAAAAGGAAGATGTGGATACTACCAATCGATTCACACCCTACTTACAGCCGACATGTTTCATTGCCTTGGTATCTATCAGGCAATTTCCTCAGGGCAAACCACTTTCAATGCCACTGCAAAGGACACTGGGCTTTGCGCGCCTTCAATGAACCTTGCCTCTCATACCAGCCAAGAGGATTTTAAAAGGATAACTGCCCCCATTGGTGAGCTTGGTCCAGTCTCCCTTTGTTACTGTTGCAATAGAGAACAGTCCGGTGTGCACTCAGCCCTGGACCAGACTGAAAGTGGTTTGCCCTGAGGAATTTGCCTGATAGATACCAAGGCAATGAAACATGTCGGCTGTAAGTAGGGTGTGAATCGATTGGTAGTATTCACATCTTCCTTTTTTATTGTTCATATATGTACCGTATGCAACAAGAAGGAACACCATTAAAGAAATTGTCCCGGTTGTAGAATATATTATATGTTAATTGTTGAATGTTGTATGTTGTGTTACATATAATTTGTGTTCACTGCACCACTCACTGTCTTTTCTTTGGGTTTAGGACACGTTTCCGTTATAGCTTGATGGCACCAATGATGATAACAGGGCCATCCTGGTGAGTACCAGCAAGGGGCCCCATTGGTGGTGCGCCCGTGAGGTGCTATCTCGCTTTCTCACCTTTTTTCTGTTGTTACACTAGGTGAATGTGGGTTTTGTATTTGTTTAAGTCTGTCTATCAGAGTTGGGCTATTTTTAACAGTGGCAGCAGACTGAGACATCCCCTACTCTAGATTTATTGTAAGAAGAGAGGTATGTTGTAATTTATGTACAACCAGCGATGCCTGCAGATCTTTATATGGTATGGTAACTGCCTTGAACACTAGGACAATTGTAGTTTGTTGACTTATTGAGTGGAGGGTATCCTAGTTGTTTGTTTCCCTCTTTGCTCCCACCTTTTTTCCCAGTACTTCATATCCAAACAATACGGATATATGCTTGAACATGTATATATTTCCAACGAACACCCATTTGACTAATCAGTTGTGCTGTATAATTCATTTGACTAGTCAAACAGGAGATAAAGCGGTTTTATAAAAAAAAATTGTATTTCCCTCCAGGACCCATTGTTGCTGTATACCATGTGATTTCCCAGGTTCTGCGGGATACTGGGTTACATATAAATAAACAGGAGAGGGGAGGTAGAGTAGTATTGAAGGATTCTTACTCCACAAACTAATATGCATAAACAAAAGGCGTGTTTTGTCGTGATTATGAAAAAAACTAAATGCAATTTGCATTTATTTGAGCCAAAACCGCTGTAGGTACATAATAGCCTGTATATACAGACACATATTTAGGTTTTTTCTCACTTTTGTTAAATTGACTTAAACATATCTTTAACTATTAGTGAAACGTGAGTAAGGTGGGGAAGTTGTGCCCCCGTCCTGAAGAAGGAGCCCTGCCTCCGAAACATGTTGACGCACACATGAGGTTTTGTCCATAATCACGACAAAACACGCCTCGCACTTCACCTCTTTTACTAGTACCAGCCCGGGGTCATGAATAAAACAATATTCTGCTATACCCACGAGCCAGGTGCTTTTTAATTTTCTCACTGAATCCCACCACTCACATAAACACTTACCCACTCACACGTACCACATATAGCCATAACTTAAAAGTGCTCCCGCGTAGTCGTAGGTCGCAGCACACCGCAACCCGCTAGAGGGTTTGCGAAGACCCCTATGATGAAGCATGACACCAAGGGGCCTTTTGGTGTGTGAGGGGTATTTTACAAAACACTAAGTGCTCCCATACCACTGAGGAGAACACTTCCCTGTCATTCTAAGGAGGATTCCTTTTGGATACTGGGTTACCCCATTACTCTTAAAGCGTGTACAATAACATCAAAAATATAAAAAAAACGATTGAAAATCTAAATTCAGGTAAAATTCTGTGATCTGTGTGCTCAGCCCAAAAAACTAATTATAACATCAAATGTGCCCATCATTTTATCGGAACAGAAGATTGTGCTTTCACTTTGGCCACTTCTTATCTATACAGGGCATCGATATCCACTCTTGGTATTGACTGAAGATGTTTATCGCAGTCATCAATCTCAAAACACAATACTCCTAAATCTACTGCTTCAAGTTCGAATTACTCACATGCATAGATATTGTACCATTACCGTAACAAAAGAGAACTTCTTTAAGCATAAATATTAAAGACCTAGAACAGATAATGTATCCCTCCATTTTTTTTTATTTACTTTTCAGATGGTGATAGTTTCTATTTACAAAAATGAAATTACAATCATCAATAAATTGAATATAAAACATTTCACAGGATACTTGAATGCAATCTATCCACTAACTGTGGAGGTTAGAATTTATGTTTTGAGGGGCGGGGCCAACCGCAGACCAAGAAGGCTGATAAGAATAAGAGCTCTCATGCCTGTAATAAATCCCCCCCAGCCTCACCAATATCCGGACAAAAATTCTTCTCACAATGAAAAGACATGTGGCCCGACTTTGGTGGCGTTTCTTTTGGTTGACTGGGCTGCGGAATGTGTGGCTCTGATGGCTGGTGTGCTATGGAGGAGGTGCTGCAGCAATATCATCCGGAGGAGGAGTACCGGCTTGGAGCCCGGAAGCTGCATTTGATGTTGGACTTCCAGTGGGGAAGGAAATGGGCTGAGCGGTGACCCCGCTTGGTGGAGAGGCTACCGAATCAGGACTGAAGGGCGGAGAGGAAGAGGATGGAAGATGGCACAGTGGAGGAGGCTGCCCACGGAGATGGTATAGTCCCAATAGCTTTAAATGTGTTACATGCAAAATGGGCCAAGATAGAGAGTTTAAGCCTCAACAACAACATAAAATGGACAAATATGCTCTTCTATAAACCAAGTCACCTGGGGAGTGATAGTGGAAGAGGAGCAATCCAATGTATCTGAGTGGTTTAATCCCTTTCAAGTCTAGGAGCCTATACTGAGAGGCATTAATAAAGCTTTCCCAGACCACCCAGGATATAGCGGCATGGGTTAGCAAATTTAGCGGCACTAAAATGGAAATTTAGCGGCACAAATATTGAAATTTAGCGGCATTTTTGCGGCACTTTATTTTACAAATAATCATTCATTTTCAGCCTGAAATCAATGGAAACTGTTTTAGCAGAGTATTCCACTTTGAAATAGGCCTGTTTAAAGTGTCTGCAGCTCTACGGAAGCACAGCTCCAGTCCTAACCTTGTGGGAGGGAGCTGTATTTTTCCCTGGAATGCTCTAGGGCCCACGTGTGCACCCCTGCAGGGGTAACAAGCGCTATATAATTGCAAACCTTTTTTCCTCTTCTATCCCTCTGCTATCCTTCTGAATCCAAATAACTGACTAACCTATCCACCACTCCATTTATTTTCATATTTCACTATACTAATTCAACACTAATTCTTCTTGGGTTTCAGAGTAGCGTGCTATGCGCCAAAAAAGAGCTTTGACGCCTTGTAGGGGTAGTAAGTGCTATATAAATGCAATTACAATACTATGAACTCCCTTGCGTAAGGTATTGGGAGACAGTGCACCCTGGCAACCCATTAAGGGGAACACTATGTAACTTTTTCTGTAGGATAGGGCAGTTTTTTTTGCCGCTCTGACACAAAAACTGACCATTGTGCTCCGGGTGTGGGTAGAAAGCCATTGTCTGCATTCCTGAGAGCAGAGGGGTGCTGTTAATGAGCTGGAGTGGATCCAGAGCGCAGGGAGTCTGCATTTCCCCCAAGCCCTATAGGTCATCAAACCATCCCTAATTAGCCCTATCACCTTATGGAAAGTGTCATTTCTGTCTGGGTGGTGTCGCATCTGGGGGATTGGCAAGGGATTTAAAAACCTATGCTGTCACCCAGGTAATCCTCTTTTGTCCTCTTCAACTCTCAATCAGAAAAAAAACAAAAGGTAGAGGACACGCCGGTCTCCACTTATGACTCTGCTTGATGTTATCAAGTGACTGTCTATGTTCTGTGTGCACAAGGGTGACTCTCCTTATAACCGGAGGCAGGGCACTTTCTTTTTCTGTCAGACACTGACTTTTATAGCTGCCTAGGTAGAATTCCTCAGCGTTGGGTACAAATCGCTGAATTACA